>NC_056744.1:217601793-217686793 GCF_019279795.1 Protopterus annectens | reverse complement strand
CATTTTTAAAACAATAAGGCACATAATGCATTGCAGTACATCTGTAACCCCAGCACTTCTAACAACTTTGGAGACCTCCATTTCCCCCCAGCTACATTAGAGGATTTTGACGCAGGTCTAGTAAAAGAGCCCCATCCTCAGTCACTGCTCCAGAGCCCACGTAGTCTAAAACTGGCCATGCTCAGAGATGTGTACATGAAGTTGTTATAGTTTGTGAGAGGGCTGGTGGGAACAGCATGGACAATATTTTTTGACTTTCTTCACAACCATACATTAGATATGTGCACAAAATGTTGTTATAACTTGTCTACAAGATGTGTATTGGGTGGGAAAATAAGTTGAAATACATTACAGTGACCATTGCTTTTTCACACTCCTCACAATCAACCATCAGACAATACAGGTGTCTATTACTTGGATGTATGGATAAGGAGGCATGCTGTGTATGTATGTATGTAAGTATGTATTTATGTGTGTATGTATGTATGATGTATGTACATATGTATGTATGTATTTTTAACAGCAAGAAGCTTGTGGCCATTTGTTCTTTCACAGTCATCCCAGACTAACGTTAGAGGGGTACACAGAAGATTGTTGTCTTTTGGGGAGTAGGGGTGAGGAGGAATGCTGATACTTTGCTTAGGTGTGACAACATTTGTTCTTTTACTTTCATTCCAATTTTAAGACCAGAGGTTTAATTAGCATGTCACTATATTTTTTAGAGGGTATAGTGAAGCAGGCAGGCACTATTTCAAGATAATGATTTATGTATCCCTACAAACATTGGTCTTCTCAGTTTATTATGAGCTAATATTGTGCCAGTTTTGAATATTAAGGTTTGAAGGCAACTTATGTCTTCCCTTAATGGAAAAAGGCTTAATTTCTTTTTATTCTCATGATTTTTTAGGCCATCATCAAATCAAAAGGTTGGAAAAAAAAACTTTATTAAAATTCACCTCATAGCATCTAGATCCCTGAGGTTTCTGGCAGAGATGTAACTAGTGTGGGGTTGCAGTGTTAGAAGGTGTGGCTGGCAGATGCAGCTCTGTCTTCAGTGTATTACTGACATTCAGGGGTAAATGTTGATATTTGTAGTCAGAGCTGAAGTGCTGTAGCACAAAATGTGTGACATAAACTGTAGCAGCTGTTTGCTATGGTTTAAAAAGATTGATGAGCTTTTGTGGGGAGCAAGTAATAGTAACTAGCTTCCTCTCTGGCTTGGGGCTTAGCCCTCAGACCCCCTGTTTAATTCAGTCATTTCTTCCACCATTATTATACTGCATTCCTGATCAGTTGTGTTGAAAGAATGGAGAAAAAAGCTGAAGGGTAAAACATAGTGTGGAAAAAAGAGAAAGAGGTCATTTGTCTAGATAGTTTTGTGATGCTAGGATGTGGGGGGAGAGATAACTGGTGGTGTAGGGGTGAAAGGAGTGGACAGTGATGAAGTGCCATGGAGTCCTTTGTCTAGAATTTCATTACACCTAATCCTGACCCCGGCTGGCCCATGCACACGCAGCTAGTATTCTGAGAGGGTCAACAGAGAGATGGATGCAGCTGAAATACTAGAGTATGTTATCACCCCCTCCCCATTTAATTTCTTTGTACCTTACCATGGAAAAGGATGTGAAAATCTTGGAAAATGATCAGTGCAGGTAGCAATAATGCAAAAAATAAATAAAATTAAATAATCCTTTGGATATCTTTTACTGCAGGCACAATAGGTTAAAATTAATACCAATGGTACAGAGAAAGAGGTACTACTATGTAGCACCACTACTCAGCACACAGTGTATGTATAGGGTATGGGACAGTATAAGTTACAGATGTATGATTGACAAACTTTGTGGCCTGTGAGTAACTCCTCTATAATAGAAAAGTGTCCCTATGTTCCACTATTAGAATCCTGAACTAGTTCTGGTTCTGCATCAGATGAAGGTCTATGTGACTACTTAGCTGAATTATGCATTTTTAAATGTGTCATAGCTTTACATGCATTATTTAATATGTAAATAAAATGTACAATTGTATTTTTTTTTTATGCTTCACATTTGTAGATTGCACATAATTGGCCTCATCTGTTTAACTGCAGTTATTTAATGAAAAATGAATCTCCACATGTGACACTGATTTATCTCTGCAAAGACTGTTGCTTTTCATGTTTTTCTTCTTTGTGACTATAGTACAGCAGTATGTTTGTACACCATATTCTCAGATTCCTTCTGGTTTGCATCCAGTTTCTCTGTTCGTGTTAGCATTAGAATCCGGTCTGTGTGCATCATTCTCACATTTTTGTTTCTTTTCTCTGTTCTTCCCTTTCTGTCGCTGCCTCTCTATCATTATTCCTACATTCCGTGTCACTGCATCTGTCTGTATTTATAAAGAATACTATGACTTTGCTATGTTTATTTAGATGGCATTTTATAATGGGACTCATAAGAATAAAAAAGAAATGTAAGTAAGAAATGCAATGCATTATTTAGTTTGTAAAACCAGCCAGATTCTTCTCACACAGGCAAGGAGATATGCATGACATTCCACCCTTCTCGTGTCACACATTTTGTGTTTACTTGCCATTGCCTGCACTTCCCTTAGGTTCACCGAATGTGATCCATGTAATGAGCCCAGACTTTGAAGAATATATGTTTTGTTTGTTTTAGTAAATGGAGGAGAAACTTCTGTGTTAGCCATTTATACATATTGTAAAATTGTCACAGAATAATTCATGGTCCACTGTACATGGTAACACTTGAGCTGACAGTATGGTTTATGCTTTTTTTTTTTTTCTTCTTATAGGTTTAGTTTCATGCGGGTCATAAAATGAAGGCTTGTCCCCCCCACCCCCCAAGACCTTAATTGTGTACATACTACCATCATTTTCTGAAATGATCACTTTGCAGTGAGTTTCTTGAAAAAAAAATAACAGAATATAAGACAAATGTAGTCCTTTATCACTCCTGTAAATGTGCATTCCAAATCTTTGGTTAACATTATTGAAAATCCAGTTGTCAAAACTTCTTTGAGGCTTTAGTTATGGTAACAGAAATAATCTGTAGCAAGAGTTTTTTTCAAGCTCTGACAATACCATTATAGAATGTGTGCTGCTGCCTTATCCTGGGAATAGACACTTGTAGTGGGTGGCCAGTTCTTTTCACTAATTTTTGTATAAATGAGAAATAAACACAGAAGGTTTGTATTTGTTGGGCTGTCTCATCATCAGTAATTTCACATATTGCAATTCTTTTTAAAGAACATTACATTTAGTCTTGTTAGTATAAAAAAAAAATTACATTCCTAAAATAGCAAATGGTATGTGTGCTTGCACGTGTGCACACACACGCAAACACTCACAAACACACACACACACACACACACACACACACACACACACACACACACACACACACATACACACACCATTATACATTTCACACACTATTTACATTCTACGCTTTATCTAATCCAAGAATGTGTTATAATACTATACAGAATGTCCTGACGGAAGTGGGATAGAAGTCTCTAAAAAAAAATATTAAAAAAGATTTGTTCCCAAATTTTTATGTAACTTTATTTTTTTATTATTATCTCTTTAACACTTGTGCTTAAAAAAATGCTTATCGCTAACCTAACAGCCTGAAATTTTGTGCAATTCCGCTGTGGGTTCAACCCATAATTTCATTCAGTGGAATATGTAGAATCAGAAATTCCAGGGAGAGTGTTGAGTTTTTGGTAACATTTTTTTTGTAACTTAACTAAAGAATTCCCATATTTTAAAATGCACTTTGCAACTCCAGAACATGTGTGTACAGCTGTCTGTCTGATCACACTACACACACATTTTAGGTTTTTTTTGAATCCAGTTTTTGAAGTGATAGGATTTTAATGTTAAGTTAAACGCCTCTACTATTTACTGTCGTTAGGGGATAGGATTTCTCATCTCTCTCTCCAGTATTATATGATTATATTTTTTATTTTTTTTTTTCTTTTTTTTTATTATAGATATATATATATTTCTCTTGTTGTTCTTGACTTCCCACAGATGACCCTGTCTTAACTAGTTCTCTTTTTAAATTAATTATTTAAAAATTTTAACTGCCCCAATAAATTTTAATTAACTGCCTAAGATTCAATAAAGAAGATGATAAGAGATATCGCTTTTAGGAATATCAGGTAAGGGTACTCTGAAAAGGGTAATAAATCTACAACGGTTGAAACATCATCATATATTTTAAAAGGTTCAGGAGGCAAAACAGAGTTTGAGGTCATTGCCCCCACCTTGATGTGTGCTCATTAACTCATATTTACAATGTTTTTTATATTCAAAAAATGTACAGCTTTTTAACATTAATTCTTCCCTTTTATATTTATAATTTAGCAGGTATCCATTTGGTCCATTTTTTATTTTTTTCTACTATCAAAAGAGACACTTAAAAAATTAAATTGGCCTGAATCAATCATATAATAATCAAAACCCAAAATCCAACCTCTCAACCCCGGAGCCATCAGCCATCAGTTTCATAGGATATAGGTTCCGCTTTTCTTCTTTCCTCTTCCAGAATCCCCTATCTGAAATTGCTAAAAAAGGATTTTAAGGATTTTTTTGTTGTGCTCTAAAATAAATAGCATTAGCATTCTCTGGGCTCTATTTATTTTTTTATCACTGCTCTTGCCATCATCATCGGCTTCAACTTACATCTTCATTGTCCATCCATTTGTTATTCCAGTTGCCTTTGTATTAATTTTATTAAATCAAAATTTCAGTCATTTTCAGAATATTTTATTCTTTCTTTCTTTCTTTCTTCTTTATCTCTCCCTCCAGGTGAAAAGTGTGAAAAGGAAAAAGGTGTATTTTTTTTTTTTATTTTTTTTTTTTTTATTTTTTTTTTTGTAATTTGTATTGTTCTTTTTATTTTTTTGTGTTAGTATTTTTCGTATTTTTCATTATCTGTGATACCCGTACTATATATATATATTCCAAAAAAGCACAAATCCTAACTCATCCCACCTTTATCCCAAGAAAACACACACACACACACACACACACACACACACACACACATACACACATTCTCATATCTAGATTACAAAGAAATAATGTCCAGCAAATTACCCACAAGTCCACTCATAAAATGTAACCATGGATACAGGCAAATAATGCTAAAATGAGGGTTCTCTGACTATACTCATTAAAAATAAATAAATAACCATTGCTATAGACTAATAAAATAAATTCTCACAAAAACAAAAAGTTATAAGGGGATGTCTTGATGGGAGAGCCACCCAAAAAGAAGGCTACTTATATAGTTTAAAAATGCAGTGAAAAAATTATAATCATTCAATGCAGTTGGACAATTTTAGCACAGAAACTGAAATTGAACAGTTCATCTGTAATAAGTTAGTGAATTTTTCTCTATAGATAATCTTTTGTTCAAACAGGGAAAAAATCTTATATTTACTAAGCAAATTCTTATACTGTTTCCCTAAACATACTCAAGGAAAAATTCCTCGAGCATTAGTGGCGTGCAGAAAAAAGAAGATAAACGGCATAAGGCTGAATGATTTTTATCATGAGGAATCATTGCTGGTGTCATTTCTAAGTGTGCACTGGCAATGATTCAATTTTTAGGGAGATCCCACCCTTCTTCAAGTTGGTGCCAACATGCCCTCCTGTAATAAAAAAGGAAAAAAAAGCAACCTGCTATTTTTCAGGGATTTTCTCTGCGCTCTTTTGAAACAATGGGCAGGATTCACAAAACCTCCGTGTAAGAGTTAATATGTCTTACATGGAGGCTGCAGTTAAACGGTGTGACGTCAGCATGCCATGCATATTCATGAGGGCATGCTGAATCACACCCTAGGCTAACATGGTCCGTGTAGGAAAGTAGGGGGCATGTCCGCACAGTGAGTTCTGCAAAGGGACACGCCCCCAGAAGAGTCAGAGTCCTGAAAGTAAACTCCCACGAGCGAGTCCGTGGAAATGTCAAGAAACACAACAGCACACATGCCCCCACAGACTATAAACCCAACTGTAATGTAAAACATAAAAATCAACAGTTTTTTTTTTATAATTTCAAAAATGTTTGCCCGTAATTGCGCTTGTTTGCGCAGGTGTGCCCTTCGCTCAGCCACAGTTGCAAATTAAGCCAAGTAGCAATAGCGTAGCAGTAGAGACGTCGGCCAAAGAGGAGGTAGTCACGGTTCAAGCCCCAACAACATCATTTTCTATTTTTAGTGAAATAAGCACGAAACAATCCCCTGACATATATGTATATATATATATATATATATATATATATATATATATATATATATATATATATAAAACTATAATTTAAGTAAAATGTAATTAAATGGGCCATGTATTTTTGAAGAAATCTGACACAATAAAAAAAAAAATTTATAAGTGCCCATAGCTGAGCAGCGCTCTAACAAGCTGAGTATGACTGCCCGCAGGTGAGCAGTGGTTTAACAGGTGTAATATGAGTGCCCAGAGTTGAGCAGTGCTTTAACACGCTGAAACTGTGTGCCCACAGTTGAGCAACATTTCACACAGCGTAATATGAGTGCTCATAGCCAAATAACGCATTAACCAGCGTGAGCCTTTTGCGCGGAGCTGCGCAGCGTGCCAACCGGCTTACCGGCGGGCAACGTTGAGCAAGCTGTATTAAAGCCACCTTTACACAGACACACCTCCTAGCCTGTCTAGACAGTAGTAAAATAAAAAAAGCAATGCCCAGGCTCGAACCCAGGATACTGTGCATCATAGTCAAAGTACTGAACCACTAAGCCATGACAGTTGTACTGAGAAATGCAGTATTAGCATATATATAGGAATGAATGGAAATAGAAGCATGACAAAGCAGGTTTTCTTAAGCTGATACATTTCCAAAATGGCCAATCACAGATAAGTGTGGGAAAAACGGCATACATAAGCCCCATAGGCGGGAATACACAGAATAACTGATTGTGGAACCTATTTGCAGTCAGGATGGCAGGTGTAGGAGAGGGCAGTCACTTCCAAGCACAGAGGTGGGGTGTTGAGGAGTCCAAATATATGGTTTGGCTCCTAGTCCATGATCATGAGGCTCAACTCATGCAGGGCGAGGTTCCCTGGGGTGCGTACAAGGCAGAGGTGTGGAACCGGTTGGCACATGATCTCACCAGTGCCACAGGCATACCAAGGACTGGTGAACATGTCCATCACCACCATGCGGACCTGAAGAGATGTAAGCAGGACCAACTGAACTGTTGGATCCAGGAGGCCCGGCAAATGCCCAACGCCCCACTACTAAATATCCATGTAATTAAATATGTAAGAAATTATCCTAGCTGATATTATGGAGATGTATGTTCCAATATTACTTCATTTATACTACAGCTGCAGGTGTGCGTTCCGCGAATTGGCGAGCCTATGGTGATAGGCTGGTGCGGTTGCGCCACCAGGCAGGTTAGTAATTATTTTGCTGTAATTGTTATAGAATATAAGTGAGACAGCTTGTAAAAGAGTTCAGTGTTGTTACATATTAATAAAGTTCAAATAACACTAGAAGAAAGATTCTGCTAGTACTGTATGATTAGATAAGTGATGCAGCCTGTAATCCAGAAATAAAAATTAAACAATCCTGAAATAGAGATTTTTCCACCTGTATTGTAATATCAGATAACTTGCTTCAGCCTGAAAATTACTGGTAAACAAGCTAAACACGATAGACACGTGTCAAATACATCCCCTTTTAAAATCTGCCACGTGAAACAAGTGAGTCTGTTGGAAAGGATTGTTGTATCCAAGTAAGAAATGTTAATAATGCCTAGAATTAAATACCATCTTGAATTGTAAAAATAAAACAAGTGAGAGTGTGAGAAAGAGGTATGAATCGACCAAGAAAGCTGTAATAAGCCTTGAATAAAGTTATACTGCAGTCAGTACATAATGAAATGAATGAGACAGCCACAACCAAACAGTGAAATGTTTATAATAAAGTACTGAAGCTGGAATGTGTCTGTCCCATAATTTGGATATGCTGCTGTACCCTTGCAATATGGAGATAGTATGGTTGAATGAAATACTGAACATCCACAGTTGTGTAGAGCCATATAAATCAAATGTAGCAGGATGCTGTAACTGAACACAGCCAGATATGAACGTGTATGAATAAAAATGCAATGTATATTAATGTAGCAGTAACATTCCCATCAACAACATTCCTAAGGTTACATATAGGAAACTGTACTAAGACCTGTAGGGTATATATATCTGCAGCTACTAGAAATGTACAGCATATGTATAGGTAGTTGAAGTTGTTAATGAAATATTTCTTCACCCTACCCTATTTTCACAAATAATGCCATTCCACACCAAACTGGGTATGTGTATACACAATTAACTCCCATGGACATTTGTCCTGTTAGTTCATACATATTTGTATGTATGCTGATGCATGTGCCCTGTTCACATATCCAAACCTGATGGCCTGTTGCCATCAATCAACCCTGCATGCTGTTGGATTGTGTACTGTTGTTCAAAATATGCATGTGTTATGCTTGCTGTTCAATGTTTGGAATTCATGGGTGTTTGGTAATGGGAATACTGATGCATGCTGTTACAACTAATTTTGAATGGTATTGTTTGTTACTAACCCAGAATGTCATAAAATATTGCTAAACATAGGACAACAGGGAAGGCGGGTTCCAGCGGACCCACCTCTCCCACCTCAGCTGGCGAGTGCACCTGGCACTAGTGCCCAGGCCGGAACCTCCTCCGGTGGCCCTGTGTGCCACCTTTGGGTGGAAGCACTGCAGGGAATGGGGCTCGTCCCCCCTCTGCAAGCGTGGTTGGAGGAGAATGTCCACTCACCCTCCAAAGTGTCCGGTCTGTGGTGAGTAGCGAGATCAGGCATTCTGTGCTTGAACCCCTACGCTAGCTTGAGGCAAGGGTGGCACAACTCACGGGTGTGCCTGCTCATCCTACACAGCCCCCAGCACAGCCCTGTTCTGGGCAGTGAAGGCACAGTGGAAATTGCCCATGGGTGGGGATCTCAGTTCCACTGTTGCCATCTGTGGGCTCATGGGCTCGTAAAACCCAAACATCCATCCCCGTCAATTGTGTTCACCCCCACATGTGTCATATTCCGTCCCTGTATGTGTCTTGTTTGTCTGGTCTCTTAACCTCCCCAACCTACCTCCCCAAATATACCTATTTCCTGTACCTCACATTCCACTCTCACCTGAAAAAAAAATAAAAAAGGGCACTCTGTTCCCACAAAAAAATTATGCCCCATACATAGCTGCCAATTTTGCAGGCATGTCTGCTGGACATGTCAACTGGTAATTACAATTGGCCGTACAACAGATTTTGTTGTCCTCACCCCTCTCTCAGGGGTGGAAGGTTTTAAATTTCACACCAAATTACACACATATGCACAGCTGTTGCTGATAAAGAAATGGGCAGCTATGGGCCTTTCCTACATCCTTCCTGCAAATCCCGAGCTGGTTTTCCTACTGTCCTACCCTCTTTGTGCCCCCTTTTTCACCAAATTCCTATCTCCCCATTTTCTTTCAAAGAAATTAGAGTGGGTGTGTGCGAGAGTAAGCACTTTTAAGCAGTAGTAAGCGGGTGTGCGCTTGTGTGCGCTTAGCTAAGCGTGTGTGCGCACAGCTAAGCAGCACTGTGCCTGCGTGAGCTCCACGCAAACCAGTGATAACCCACTTACAACTGCTTAAAAGTGCCTTAGTCACTCTGAATGACAAGGCCTGTAGTCTGCTCAGCAGCAAAATAAAATTCCTCTGTCAGTCTCGAACCCAGGACCTTGGAAACACTAGTCTGTATGACTTACCACTAAGCCATGACTGATATACAAGAACTTTGTGTTGAAAGCAATATATCATGAAATAGTAGGACTGAATGTAAAGGGAATATAGGAAGGCTATTACACAAAGCCTTTCTTGTATCTTTACTGGCAATTCTTGTGGAATTGCATTACATTAATGTGATAAGAGAAACAGCCATGCTAGTAGGTAATAATGTGACAGTAGCACCTTGCAAACCACACAAACTATCAGAG
Source organism: Protopterus annectens (assembly GCF_019279795.1). Lineage (NCBI taxonomy): Eukaryota > Metazoa > Chordata > Ceratodontiformes > Protopteridae > Protopterus > Protopterus annectens. Next base: position 217,676,735 of record NC_056744.1, on the reverse strand, counting down.
CAGGATAAAAACTGCCATATTTGAATAGGTAAGAGGCCAGACCTCACAAATGTGACTGATTTACAGGGATGTTCCTGATTTGCAAACAAATGTTAACTGTGCCCCACTGACTCCCTGTGAAATGTACTAACAGTAGGCAGAAAGGTGTGGAATCCCACATAATGGTAACTCTCAATTAGTTAAAGTACACACTACTTGCATGTCAGAAATGGTGTAGTAATACAAATGCTCAAAATACCCCACAGTCACAACTGCAGAATATCTGAAATATATCACGGGTGTATCCCACTGATATGTACCATTCCCTGAGGCTGCTAAAATATACACCTGAGAGTATCTGAGGCCTGCAAGTGTTGAAAACTCACAGGCACATCATTCTGTCTGCTGTCACACACTCTGTGAATAGCTGTACAATTGCTTTCACAAGCACACCCTCATGTAGGAGTACAACCCAGAAATATCAAAGGATGCAGCCATCTAATAAAATAAGGACAGTATAGCAGTTTACAAGCACTGCATGTGCCTGATATTCATAACTGTTAGTACAAAGTACAAGGCCCCACTACTGCTCAGCAGCAAAATAAGATACCCTTGTAGGTGTCAAACCCCACACCTTGGCCTTACCAGACTGCATGCAGTACCACCAAACCACACCAAACATATAAGGAATTGCTGCTGAAAGAAATATATCATGCATTACAAGGAGTGAATGTAAATGGAAAATAGGAAAGCCAAGCAACAAATTGCAAGAGCTACTGTTGTATACCAGTTAATCCACAAGTCCCACAGGAAAGCACATACTCCCATGTAAACAGTATTAGTATTATTAGGTGTCAGTTAACATACACACTGAGAAGAATGAACTGGAAGAAGCAACAGTCAGGTTTCAGTACAACATGCATTTCAGTGCCTACAACACAGCCTTAGATATGAGAGACATACCAACCTTTACACTCACAGAACAGTGTCCACAGCAAACCAGCATGGTCCCCACCTTGAAAAACTGAAAGGGCTATGCCTACCTAACCTAACATTTTATAGCACTGTCCTGAAAACACAGTGAGAACTGCAATTACCACACAGCAGGCTGCATGCAATTAGTAAATGCTGGCTAACAATTGGTGCAGAGGCCATCACATGCACATGTACAGATACCTACAAAAGCAGCCTGTACTCAAAATCCACACATGCAATAATATCATTGCAGCAACTGGAGGGAGAGAGAGAGACAGAGAGAGACAGAGAGAGAGAGAGACAGAGACAGAGAGAGACAGAGACAGAGACAGAGAGACCAAAAAAATAATAAAAAGGAAAAACCATCAGCAAGCCAGCCAGCAGCAAGCCATCCAAAACAGCAGTCAGAAACAAAGGTAATGTAAAGTACATAATCTAATAATCTACATACTGTGAACCCTCCATATGTGTTAGCAGTCTGTATCGATATTTATATGAAGATGTGCATAGGGCAAGGGACTTACTGCAACTGTTAGTGGAGGCTGGACATACATATGTAGTTGAAGGTTGCTAACAGTATGCTACCATAGGCACAGGGCCAAGAGCATACTACCTACCTATGATACAATGCACACACACATGTACTCATTGCAATACCAACTATGTGAGGTGGAATGAGTGTGCCATTGACTGTGTGCAAGGTCTGTAATGGTGTGATTGCTCAGCATGACTTTGTGTCTGTCATGGTAGTGTGTGTCCTTGGTGTGAGGCCAGAGAAAGATGTGTCAATTATTGGGATACAAACATACTACATTGCCATATGTTGTGCTGTGGTTCCGTGTATATGACTGCGGTGTAAGTAGGGGTATGGCTGCAAAGACTAAGGTGCATTACCATTGAAATTGTAACTGTGCATTGCATGCATTGCATGGCATGACAATATTCCCCATCCATTACCTTAATACATACCCCCAGTGTGAGGTTGTGCATTGGACCTCAAACAGTGTGCTGAGTGCTGGTGTATACTAGTTTGTTATAAGGAGTGTGGCAGGCACTGTCACACAGTTGTTGGCTGAGCACTGATATGTGGTAATTTACATGTGTATCCGCTGATAGACAGTCAGATGCTATATATGGCAGTTCAGTGATATCAGTACAGTAGAGTATTATGTGTGCCATGATACTTGCTCACATATTTTCCTTTTCCTTCCAGGGCGATGGTGCATCAGTGCAATCCCTACTATTCGGCAGCAGAGGATGAGGAGATACACCAGAACCTGGTGCGGGATTTTTCAAGACTCTTTTCCCGGACCAGCCAGAACCAGCAGGAGAGGGCTGCACTGTGGCAAGACCTTGTCCGTTGGGTAAATGACATAGGCATGCATAACCGGACATATGAGCAGGTACGCCATCACTGCAGTGATTTAATTAGAAATGTCTGTCAGCGTGCGTCTGATATCCACAGGCAACAGCTTGCCACAGGTGGTGGGGCACCTATACACCCCCTCCTCACCAGACTGGAGGAGCTCCTCCTAAGTGTTGTGGCTCCAGCCCAACAACAACAACAACATCCACAGACGTGTGTAATGATGGAGGCTGGAGCCACCCAGCATGTGGACATGGAGTGTGCAGGTAACATGCCATATCTGTAGTTGACTGTTCTCTGCACTGGTAGTTTATGCATGTGTGAGATGTGTACTGTGTTTGTAGCTGTTATCCTGGACATTATTGTGCAAGATTTATATTCTAAATATCAACAGTATACCTGTGAAAGCCAACTGTTGTACTACTGTACTGTATCATACTCACAGTATCAATGGCACAGTTGTGCCCACTGACAATAACTGTTTTATTTGTGCAGGTCCCTCTGGTGTAACAGCAAGGCAGCCAATCCATGCTGGTGAGTGTATAATAATGATAATAATAGTAATAATACCCTCAAACAGTATTGTTATGTGTTGGATTGCAGGTGTGTTTGTGTGTGTGTTTTTGTATCTCATGTAATGAGGAGTGTGCATGTGCCCATGTGTGCATGTGCCCATGTGTGCATGTGCCCGTGTGTGCATGTGCCCGTGTGCATCTGTGGTAACATTGTGTACACATTGTAAACTGTGTTTCCTGTCTTCCTCTCACAGGTTCTGGTGTTGCTCTGGTGGTGTGCAGCAGGGAACCTGAAGCCACTGCTGGGGATAGTGATAATGATGATACATGTGTAATGGCACAGGGAGGTGTGTCAGGGTCTGTTGTTGGTCAGCCAATCGACAGTACACAGCAGTCAACCCCATCAATGCGCACAGTCATCCTGCCGATACATCCATTGTCACCAATGTCCTTAGCTGAGGGACAGCATACAGTGGGCATTGACCAGGGTAATGTGGTATCAGTGGCACATGCATCCCCTCACAGCAGCCATGGCCAGAGTCCTGACATGGTACCACACAGGCAGATGTCCAGGGGTTCTCGTGGGAGCATCCGTGGTTGTACTGCCCCTGTCAGACATGCCCACAGAGGTCTTTCAACCTCAGCTATGTCCCGGGCTGTAATGCAGGCACAGGCAGGAATGGAACAGTACACCAGACAGGGGCTGAGGGAGCTTAGAGCACATCGCATTGCTATGAATGACACTATGTGTGACGTTGCGGCTGCCATCCGTACTGTTGGCGAGGTCATTGACAGACATTGGGGGGACACATTAGATCTGTTCCACAACTACATATCCATGAGCCAGGGCAATGCAGGACGGTTGAGGCATCGACGTGGATGTATGCCAGCAACATCAGCAGCTGGCAGTCATCGTGGATGACAACAAACCCGCAGCCACTCCCATAGTGCCAGTACCAGCCCCAGCAATGCTGGTTCTGTGCTGTCATCAGACCGCCCTAGGAGACCACGTGCACGTGGCTCTGGACAGTCCCAGCAGGGACATGTGTCCAGTCATCAACCAACTGCTTCTGATGACAGTACCCAGTCTGGCTTAGTACCTGATACTGTCCGTAGCACCCCTGCCAGGCACAGGTACCATGTCCGTGGCCAGAGACAGTGATCTGTATGACCTGGCAGGTACAGTCTGTGGCTGTCTACAAACACCCGTATATGGCAGCCATGAGGTGGAACTGTGTGCATGCATACACACATGCATAATGCTAACACCTAGGGCTAACACATGCACACACACACCACATCAACATTGCCCCATGTTGTACTGTTGTCCCTCACTAACACACACACACACACATACATGTCGATTGGATGTATCATTGGCAGACTCAGGCATACCAAGTACACACCCTGTGCATATGATGAAACTGTGCCACCTCCTGCAATCTGTCACATTAATGCAGGAACAGGATAACATGGTGCTGATGCACAGGGTGACTACATAGAACTGTAGTAATATTATCATGTTTCACTTGAAAGAAAGTTACTGTTTGTCGTTTTTGCATTTAAGTTACCTGTAACACATTGCATTTAAGTTACCTGGCACTTGCTCACTAAAGCAATTATATAAGTCAGCACTAAAATATTAAAAGCACTACACCCTCACAAACTCCCCTTGAGTACCTCATTCCCCATTGGCCCTTTATTTCAATTATAAAGGAATTCCCAATACTATTCTAGCTTGTCCAAAGGTCAGTTGTCAATCTCCTCTCTGGTCCAGCTGGTGAATCTGGTAATCTTGAGGCAATGTTACAACTGCCTCATCTACATAGACAACCCTCTCCTCCTCCCAACAAATTTCAACACATGTGAGAGATGCAACCATATAGCCATACTGGAGGCTAAGCTGTCTCAACTCAGTATTGGTGAAACCAGTCAGGAGGAGAAGGAAACCACACTCACTACAATTCCAGTCTCACATAGACCTACCACGACAGCAAACCAAACACATAAACACACAAAAACATACTCGGAGGCTCTAAATAAAAATCTGCCTAAGCAGCAGAGACCTCCAAAGCAGACACCCAAGCAACCGCTACCCCAAAACAAAACACGTGCAACACATAGCTCAGAAAGCCAGTGTGCCGAACAGTCACAGCCCTTAAGGCTAAACAACACACCTGATACACTTGTAATAGATGACTCTAAGGTCAGGCACACTGACGTCCCGCTCACCAGGCTGAACAAGGAGATGGTCACGGTGAGCTGCTTGTCGGGCGCTAGGATCCGCCACATAACACAAGCACTCATGTTACTCCAAGGCAAGTACAAATATGACTCAGTCATTGTCCATGCTGGTGTGAATGACCTGAGACATACCTCCCTGGACTACATGAAAAGAGACATAGAGGAGCTCTCTGAGCATGTAGCCCAGGCCGGTACAACCCTGAACTTGAGTAGCATCTTACCCTCACCAAGAATGATGCCACAATATGAAGACAAGATGATAAATTTTAACAATTGGCTTAAGTATTGGTGTCCTTCTAAGGGGATCCAATGCCCGTCAGCCTGGGATGACATGCTCGACAAGCCATGATGCTTCACTAGGGATGGCTTGCACCTGTCACCCCTGGGCTTTTGGATATTGGCAAAGGCTCTTGCTACCCCCATAGTGCCCTTTTTAGGCAAGGCTCAAAAGACAAACCCACCTCCATAGGTATCACAAGGGATAAGAAACTAAGAGTAATGCTACTCAATGCCAGAAGTCTAAACCTCAAGATGCATGCACTCAAAACTCTCCTTAGCATGGAGAATATCGATATCTGTGCAGTAACAGAAACCTGGGTCAAGGCTCCTGAGAGTACCCCAGTACTACCAGGTTATACCTCATACCATGCTTTTCGGCCCCAAAACTTGGACCGGAACCACAAAAGGAGGGGGAGTATCAATATTCGTCAAAGATACCCACACCTCCAGGTTGTTGGCACAGCACGAAGCATCAGAGACTATCCATGTGCAACTAACAGTGGGTAAAACTGCCTTCCAGTTTATAGCCTGCTACAGACCACCCTCCTAAACCCAGGAACCCCATTCGGCCTTCCTGAGAACACTGGAAAATATGAAGGTCTCTCCAAACACCATTATATTGGGCGACTTCAACTACCCAAACATAGACTGGGATCATTACTGTAACTCCAACACCCTAGCCCAAAGGTTCCTAGAATTTATAAACTCAAATGCTATGGAACAACTTGTTACCACTCCCACAAGAGGGGAAAACATACTGGACCTGATCATCACCAACATGGGGACTCTCTGCTCCAGACCAGAAGTGTATCCCTCACTGGTAAAATCAGACCATAAACTAATCTCACTGGATATTCATATCCTGACTCCACCCCTTGCCCTGAAAACAACAGTGAAAAACTTCTCTAAAGCAAATTTCACACTCCTCAAAACCGAGGTGTAATCCTTCAAAGCCCCCGGGCCTGTGGAAAATACGGCCCAGACCCCAGAATACTTTATAAATGCATTCTATGAACACCTTCAGGAATGCATGGATCATGCAATCCCAAATAAAACCAAAACCTAATCCTCCAAAGGCAGATGTCCTGTCTGGTGGACCCCAGCCATAAACAAACTATAAAATAGAAGGAGGAAGCTACTACATGATAGAGCAAAATCCCAAAAAGGGAAGGCATCTCTGATCAGTATTAGCAAAAACTACGGGCGCTCATAAAATTGTCTAAGGCCAGCTTCGAGAGAAAACTTGCACAGGACACTAAGGATAATCACAAGGCTTTCTTTAGTTATGTTAGGAACCTGGGTGGGAATTCCCAGATATGCTCAGAATTAGTCCAAACTGACAAAGAATACACTGAACCCACAGACATTGCCAACATCCTAGCTGAGAGGTTCAGTGCAAACTCCCACCCCCCCATCAAAAGGGCAAATATCTATCCCAGCAGAGTGCGGCCCCCCTGACATCTCAGATGCTCAGGTAAGAGCTGCCCTCTCCAAAGCAAAGCACACAGCATCAATGGGACCAGACGGTGTCCCGGGCTGCGTCCTACATGAACTCCAAAAAGAGCTAAACCCAAACATAAAACTATTGTTCAATCTCAGCCTTACTACAGGATATGTACCCAAAGAGTGGCGTACAGTAACAGTGGTCCCTCTCCACAAAGATGATGCCTCAACGGATCCTGGAAACTATCGCCCCATAAGCCTGACTAGGTTGGTCTGCAAAGCTATGGAAAGGATCATCATGGACCTCATAAATAAAGATATTGGGGACCTACAGACACTGGATCCTACCCAGTTCGGCTTTGTTAAGGGCAGATCCTGCCTCTTAAACCTAGTCAATTTCTTTGAAACAGTCACCAAGGCCATTGGCGAGGGAAAGGTGGTCCACACAGCCTACCTGGACCTCGCAAAAGCCTTTGATACAATACCCCACTCGGGCATTATAGATAAGCTCACCAGCTTAAATATAAACCCCTATGTCACTAGATGGATTTCAAACTGGCTCAAGGACAGAACCCACATGGTTAGAATTGCTCGAGCCATGTCAGACCCCAAACCAGTTACAAGTGGCGTCCCACAAGGCTCAGTCCTGGGACCTCTCTTGTTCAGTATATATTTCTCGGAGGTACAGGCCAACACGGAAGGACTGTGGCTGACCAAGTTCGCAGATGACTGCAAACTGGGCGCCATAATCGACTCTCCAGCCTACACAAGCATCCTCCAAAAGGGCCTCATAGAAACAGACAACTGGTGCCAGAGCCATGGCCTCAAGCTAAATGCCAAAAAGTGTATAGTTATCCCCTTTGGCAAAAACAAAGTGTTTACAGATTACCACATAGGTGGTAATCCATTAAGTACGGAAGAAATAATTAGGGACCTGGGGACCCAAGTTGATAGCAATCTGTCATTTGACAACCACGTGGCCAAAGTGGTTAGAAAAACATTTTATATAGCCCAGCTAATCATGAAGGGATTCACATCTAGATCAGGGGAGGTCATCGTGCCTCTTTACTCATCCCTCATCAGGCCTATAATTGAGTACAATGCCCCTTTTGAGACACCTGCAGCAACTGGAAAGACCCCAAAAGTACCTCACCAAGAGGATCAAAGGGCTCAAACAGATGCCATATGCTGCCCATTAAAGAAACTCCAGCTCTACTCAGTGGCATACCGCCTGCTGAGAGGCGATCTGTGCCTGACGTATAAAGCCATGTCCAACCCGGAATTAATGGACATGCTGCACCTCAGAAAATCCAAATCCCATCGAGCTACGCACTCGAGAGACTTGAACCACAGCACTGAAATAAATAGGACATGCTGGAGGCATAGATTCATAACACAGAGGCTCCCTTCACTCTGGAATAAAATCCCAGTCCAGGTTAGGCAGAGTCCCTCATTGACTCTCTTCAAGTGGAATCTTGATGAGTGGATGGGAGATTGTAGGTTTACCCCGGGTATCACTTTAAAATGGGTGGTGAAAGCCAAACACACTCTGGCTAGGCTTATAAATGCCCTAGGGCAGATAGCCTAGTATGAACCTATGAACCTATGTTGTTAACAGTACAGTGTAATGATATCATTGTGGGTATATCCCAGCATGCCTGATGCATTAACAGTGTGATTGTCATTGTAGTTTTTTATACACCACTATTAATTACAGAAGTGTAATGTCTGCACATCTTTGTATTCTGGTGGTAAGGCTGAAAACACAAACCCACCTACATAGGTAGCACAGGGGATAAGAAAATGGAACTAATGATACTCAATGTCAGACATGTAAACCGCAAGATGCATGCAGTCCAAACTCTACTCAGCATGGAGAATGTTGATATCTGTGCAGTAATAGAAAACAGGTTCAAGGCTCCCAAGAGCACCCTAGCACTACCAGGTTACACCTCATACCATGCTTGACAGCCCCAAAACATGGAACTAACTATGGAAGGAGGGTGAGTCTCAATAAATGTCAAGGATACCCACACCCCCAGGTTGTTGCCACAGCATGAAGCATCACAGACTATCCATGTGCAACTAACAGTGGGTTAAACTGCCTTCCAGTTCATAGCCTGCTACAGACCACCCTCCTAAACACAGGTAACCCATTTGGCCTACTTAAGAACACATGAATATATGAAGGTGTCTCCAAACAACATTATATTGGCCAGCTGCATCTACCCACACATAGACTGGGAGCATTACTGTAGCTCCAACCCCCTAGACAAAAGGTTCCTAGAATCCATACACTCAAATGCTATGGAACAACTTGTTACCACTTCCACAAGAGGGGAAAACATTCTGCACCTGATCATCACCAACATGTGGACTCTATGCTCCAGACCAGAAGTGTATCCCTCACTGGTAAGATGACACCATAGAGTAATCTCACTATATTCACATACCAACCCCAGCCCCTGCACAGACAACCACAGTGAAAAAGTTGTGTAATGTAAATTCCATGTATTCACATGAGGCAGGCTTCACACATAGGAACTATTTAAGGTCACAGGTACATATCTCTATGTGGCACACACATACCTCATGTGTGCATTGAAATTACTGCTATAATATATGTCATACAATGATAAAAGCAACACCCACCACACATTGACAAACTGTGTGACAAAAACACACATGGCATTTGTAGGATTCAAACCCCTACCTACCTACGTTATGACACTTGAGGGAGCCGCATTAGCGGAGCACACTATTTGCATAACTGGGAGGTTTCCCTTCTCCTGCTATACTTATAGGGTGCTGACATCATCAGTCTTTCAAAAGAGGAATGTACATCATGTAGTGTGTTCTTCCAGTTGCAAAAAGGGCCATTTCTTGCCAAGAGAATTGCACACACCCTGTCCACTCCCAAACACACACACACTGAACATTTGCAGGATTCAAACCTCTACCTAGCTATGTTATGACATTTGACAGAGAGAGACGCATTAGCGGTGCATGCTATTCATATTACTGGGTGTCTTTTCTTCTCCTGCAGTATTTATAGGGTGATGACATCATTATTTAGAAAGAGGTATGTACATCTATTACTATCCGTCAGTATGGGGGATAGCATATATATGCATTAACAGATGCCTACTTCTGGGTCACATGTGCACATCAGCACTGCCAGGTTATGTTTTATACCATGCTTCGTGAGCACAGGACTTGTAACACACAACACAACCAGTTCAGACCTCCCCTTCCATATCCAGGAACCACACTTGGCTTCCCTGGGAACAGTGTAGGATATGAAGGTGTTCACATACACCATTACAGTGGTTAACTTCAGGTACAGGAATACTGAGTGGGGGAAGTACTCAGGCCTCAACAACATCACCCTACAGCCACTACAATTTGTGAATCTATGTGCTATGGCAGGACCAATCACCACAGCCACAAGGGGGAATACATATTGGACCTGACCATCAGCAACATGGGGACTCTATGTTCCACACCAGAGGTAGACCACCATTGTTAATATCTGACCATAACCAACTTTCCCTGGACATCCATATCCCATCCCCGCCCCCAGACAAGGAAATCACTGCAAACAAAGTATTTATCAAAAGCAGACTTTGCACTTGTGAAGACTGGGGTGGAATACTTCAAAGGACCCATGCTGGAGGATTATACTGGCCAATCTGCAGAATCCTTGACAAATGCATTCGATGAGCATCCGGAAGGTTTGCATTGATCATGCTATCCCAAATAAAACCAAGACTCCTCCACAACAGGAGACCTGTCTGGTTTACACCAGCCATATATAAGCTGTACAACAGAAGGAGGGAGCTAATACATTACAGAGCAATATCCCACTGAGAGAGGACATTTCTGAACAGTATTGGCAAGACACTTCAATCCCTCAAAATCATCACTTGCAAGTGTTGACAGTGAAATTGTCCAGACACTGTAGATAAGGCTCCTATCAGTCTGGAATTGAATCCCAATTAATGTTATAACTCCTCGCCAACCCTCTTCAAGTAAACTCCAGCCACATGGATGTGACATTGCAAATTCAACCCCTGGGATCTCCACTGTGTCTCTGCTTGATGGAAGCACAGCACACTAGCCTTAAACGGTGCCTTCTGTGACCTACTTTACAGAGGCACAGTAGCCTACTGTACTGGGGAGGTAGACACCAAATACACTCTGGTTAAGCTTATGTATTCCCTAGGGCAAACAGCCTAGTATTGACCTCTACACCCATATGTTTAAGTTTCAGATGCACAATATTTGTTGCTGATAAACTGTTTGCAGGTCTTTTTGCCATAGCTTTCCCTGTTTCTATGAGCAACTTGTGTATCTGTGGAAGATGATTGAATATGAGAGGGATCCACTATATTACTTATGTCTCTGTTGTCATTTAACTGTGTGCACTGGGCAGATTGCTGTATTGTGGGAGTTTCCTGGCTTAACACATACAAATGCCAGATATGTGTGGCCAACTGCTATACTGAGACATGGCTTAAGTGTGTGAGCATGCCCAGTTCAGGCTTTCCATGGCTTGTTGCCTGACATATGTCTCATTTATCAAAGTGTGTGAGCATGCCCAGTGTGAGCTTTCCATATGTTGAGATCTGAGGTCCACCACATTTGTAGTTGTGTGTGAACTTCAACAATATTTCACATTTATAGTTGTGTGTTGGAAGTCATTTTGTGTTCTTACTGCCCAACTGCTTTGTGTCTGAACCCAACAGGGATTATGCTGTGCCTGCAGGGTTTCCATGGGTTTGCATACAGTTGTCAACATTCTTTTGTACTGACCAAACACTGTAATATCGTATAGTGTACTGGTTCAGTACTTTCACTGTGGTGGACAGTATCCTGGGTTTCAGTCCTATCACTGCTTTAAATATTCATACTGAGCACACCAGACTGGTTAAGGGCCAGTTGTGCAAATACGACCATATTGCATTTTGTTCAGCTATGGACTACTTAAACCAGGCTTGTCCAACAATAGTAGTGTATTCCGCAACTTGGGTGGACATTGACAAACACTAGCTATGTGCCCTAGGCCATTTCTAATGCTAGTCAGTGTGTTTGTCCTTCAACTCACATTTTAACTGGAGTTTGCCATGACATTTTTCAAGGTTAGTATACTGTGCCTCTGTCTACCCGTGACATAAAAGTGACACCCAGGGTAAATCTACCATCTCCCATCCACTCATCAAGATTCCTCTTGAAGAGAGTCAATGAGGGACTCTCTGGCTAACCTGGACTGGGAGTTTACTCAAGAGTGGAGGGAGCTTCTGGGTTATAGATCAATCACTACAGCATATCCTATTTATGTCAATGCTGAGGTACAGGTCTCTCATGTGCATAGCTCACTGGCATTCAGATTTTACAAGGTGCAGCAAGTGCATTGATTCCAGCTTGGACATGGCTTTATACATCAGGCACAGATCACCTCTGGGCAGGCAGTATGGCACTGTGTGGAGCTGCAGTTTGTTTAATCAGGCAACACATGGCATCTGTTAGAGCCCTGTGATCCTCCTGGTGAGGTACTTTTGGGGTCTTTCCAGTTGCTAGAGGTGTCTGCTAAGGTACATCCCACAAGGGCCATTGTACTCAATTGTGAGGCTGATGAAGGATGACTGAAGAGGCACGGTGACCTCCCCTGATCTAGATGTGAATACCTTCATGATTAGGTGGGTATATGATATGTTTCTCTAACCACTACGGCCACATGGTTGTCAAATGCAAGATTTCTATTAACTTGTGTCCCCAGGTCTCTTATTACTTCTAAAGTACTTAATGGGATAACACCTATGTGGTAATTGGTGGGCACTTACTGTTTTTCCAAAGGGGATGACTATACACTTTTCTGCATTTAGCTTGATGACATGGCTCTGGCACCAGTTGTCTGTTTCTATGAGACCGTTTTGTAGGATGCTTGTGTCAGCTGGAGGGTCAGATATGGTGCCCAGTTTGTAGTCATCTGCAAACTTGTTCAGACGCAGTCCTTCCACGTTGGCCTGTACCTCTGGGAAATATATATCAAACAAGGGAGGTCCCAGGACTGAGCCTTGTGGGATGCCAGTTGTAGCTGGTTTGTAGTCTGACATGGCTGCAGCATTTCTGACCATGTCAGTTCTGTCCTTGAGCTGGTTTGCAACCCATCTACTTGAATAGGGGTTTATATTTAAGCTGGTGAGTTTATCTATAATGAACAAGTGGGGTATTGTATGGAAGGCTTTTGCAAGGTCCAGATAGTCTGTGTGGACCACATTCCCCTCATCAATGGCCTTGGTGACTAATTCAAATGAGTCAAACATGTTTAAGGGGCAGGATCTGCCCTTAAGAAAGCCACACTGGGTAGGGTCCAGTGTCTGTAGGTCCCCAATATCTTTATTTCTGAGGTCCATGATGATCCTTTCCATAGCTTTGCAGACCAAGCTAGTCAGGATTCTGGGGTGATAGTTTTCAGTATCCATTCAGGCACCACCTTTGTGGAGAGGGACCACTGTTGCTGTACACTGCTCTTTGGGTACATATCCTGTGGTAAAGCTGAGACTGAGCAGTAGTTTTATTTGGTGTTCCATTCTTCTTGGAGTTCATGTTGGACACAGCCCAGGACACCATCTGGTACCATTGATGCTGTGTGTTTTGCTTTGGAGACGCTGGCTGTTACCTCAGCATCTGCAATGTCAGGGGGCCAGCACTCTGCTGGGATAGATATTTGGCATTTTGGTGGGGGGGGATTTTGCACTGAACCTGTCAGGTTGGATGCTGGCAATGTATGTGGGTTTGGTGTATTGTTTGTAATTTTGGATTAATTCTGAGCATATCTGTGAATTTCCACCAAGGTTCCTACCATCAGTTAAGAAAACCTTGTGATTATCCTTAGTATCCTGTACAATTTGTATCTTCATAGGTTCATACTAGGCTATCTGCCCTAGGGCATTTATAAGCCTAGCCAGAGTGTGTGTGGCTTTCACCACCCCTTGGAATGTGAATATTATGCCCATTTAGGGTTTAGTTTACTGTGCCTCTGTCTAGTAGTGACACAGAGATGACCCCCGGTGTAAACCTACAATCCCCCATCCACTCGTCAAGATTTCTCTTGAAGAGAGTCAGTGAGGGCCTCTGCCTACATGGACTGGGATTTTGTTCCAGAGTGTAGGGAGCCTCTGGGTTATGAATCTGTCCCTCCAGCACATCCTATTTATTTCTGTGTTGAGGTTCAAATCTCTCGCTCTCATGGCTCTGATGGATGTGGATTTTCTGAGGTGGAGCATGTCCATTAATTCTGGATTGGACATGGCCTTGTACATCAGGCATAGATCACCTCTGAGTAGGCGGTATGTGACTGAATAGAGCTGGAGTTTCTTCAGCCAGGCAGCATATGACAAATGTTTGAGATCCTTTATCCTCTTGGTGAGGTACTTTTGGGGTCTTTCTAACTGCTGCAGGTGTCGGGTAAGGTATATCCCAAATGGGGCATTGTACTCAATTATGGGCATGATAAGAGAAGAGTATAGGGGCACAATGACCTCTCTTGATCTAGATTTGAATGCTTTCATGATAAGGTGGCCAATATAGAAGGTCTTCCTAGCCACCTTGGCAATGTGAGTGTCAAATGGGAGGTTACTGTCAACTTGTGTCCCTAGGTCCCTGATTACTTCTTCCGTACTTAATGGATTACCACCTATGTGGTAATTTGTGGGTACCTTGTTTTTCCCAAAGGGTGTGACTATACATTTTTTGCTGTTCAGTTTAAGGCCATGGCTCTGGCACCAGTTATCCGTTTCTATGAGGCCTTTCTGAAGGATGCTTGTGTCCGCTGGAGTATCACTTATGTCGCCCAGTTTGCTGTCATCTACAAACTTTTTCCTGCAACAATCCTCCTATGTTTGCTTGCACCTCGGAAAAATAAATGCCGAACAAGAGGGGTCCCAGGACAGAGCCCTGTGGGACACCGCTTGTGACTGGCTTAGAGTCTGACATGTCTCCAGCAATTCTGACCTTGTGGGTTCTGTCCTTGAGCCAGTTTGCAACCCATCTTATGACATATGGGTTTACATTTGGGCTGGTGAGCTTGTCTATGATGCCCGAGTGGGGTATTGTGTCGAAAGCTTTTGCAAGGTCAAGGTAGGCAGTGTGAACTGCCTTACCCTCATCAATGGCCTTAGTGACTGTTTCAAAAAAGTCGACCAGGTTCAAAAGGCAGGATCTGCCCTTGACAAAGCCAACTTGGGTAGGATCCAGTGTCTGTAGGTCCTCAATGTCTTTGTTTATGAGTTCCATAATGATCCTCTCCATAGCTTTGCAGACCAGGCTCATCAAGCTTATGGGGCATTAATTTCCAGGGTCTGTAGAAGCACCTCCTTTGTGGAGTGGGACCACTGTTGCTGTACGCCATTCTTTGGGTACGTATCCTGTAGTAAGGCTGAGATTAAACAGCAGCCTTATGTGCGGGTTTAGTTCCTCTTGTTGTTCATGTAGCACACAACCCGGGACACCGTCTGGTCCCATTAATGCTATGTTTTTAGCTTTGGAGAGGGTGGCTCTCACCTGGGCATCTGAGATGTTAGGGAGGCTACACTCTGCTGGGATAGATATTTCTCCTTTTGGGGGTGAGGGGGGGAGAAATTTGCACTGAACCTGTCTGCCAGAATGTTGGCAATGTCTGTGGCTTCAGTGTATTTTGTGTCGTTTAGGACTAACTCTGAGCATATCTGGGAGTTTCCACCCAGGTTTCTAACATAAGTAAAGAAGGCCTTGTGATTGTCTTTTGTGTCCTTTGCGATTTTTCTGTCAAAGTTGGCCTTGGATGATTTTATGAGTGATCATGGTTTTTTGCTAGTACTGATCAGAGATGCCTTCCCTTTTGGGGATTTTGCTCTGTCATGTAGTAGCTTCCTCCTCCTGTTGTAAAGTTTGTTAATGGCTGGGGTCCACCAGACAGGACGCCTGCCTTTGGGGGAATGGGTCTTGGTTTTATTTGGGATTGCATGATCCATGCATTATTGAAGGTGTCTGTAGAAAGTGTTTATAAAGGATTCAGTGGTGTGGTCTGTGGTTTCCAGTGGCCCAGGGGCCTTGAAGTATACCACTTCAGTCTTAAGAAGTGTGAAGTCGGCTTTTGAGAAATTCTTCACTGTGGTCTTTTGTGCAGGGGGTGGGGACAGGATGTGGATTTCCAGTGAGATTAATTTATGGTCTGATCTCAGCAATGATGGGTATACTTCCGGTGCGGAGCATTGTGTCCCCATGTTTGTGATGATCAGGTCTAGTATATTATCTCCTCTTGTGGGAGTGGTGACTAGTTGTTCCATTGCATTTGAGTTTATGAATTCTAGGAACCTTTGGGCTAGGGTGTTGGGGCTTGAGTAAGGCTCCCAGTCTATGTTTGGGTAGTTGACGTCTCCCAATATGACGGTATTTGGAGAGACATTCATACTCTCCAGTGTCTTCAGGAAGGCTGAGTGGGGTTCCTGAGTATGAGAGGGTGGTCTGTAGCATGCTATAAACTGTACAGCAGTTTTGCCTACGGTTAGTTGCACATGGATGGTCTCCGATGCTTTGTACGTTGGCAGTAACCTGGAGGTGTGGGTATCTTTGATGAATATGGCTACTCCCCCTCCTTTTGTGGTTTGGTCCAAGTTTTGGGTCCGAAAAGCATGATATGAGGTATAACCTGGTAGTGCTGGGATGCTCTCAGGAGCCTTGAACCAGGTTTCCATCACTGCACAGACATCGATGTTCTCCATATTGAGGTGGGCCTCGAGAGCGTGCATCTTGAGGTTTAGACTTCTGGCAATGAGCAGCATTACCCTTAGTTTTTTTCCACTTGTGTTTTCTAGGGAGGTGGGTTTGTCTTTTGAGCCTTGCCTAAAAAAGGCACTATGGAGGTGGCAAGAGCCTTGGCCAATATCCGGAAGCCCACGGGTGACAGGTGCAAGCCATCCCATGTGAAGCAGCGTGGCTTGTCAAGCATGTCATCCCAAGCAGACAGACATTGGATCCCCTTAGAATGACACCAGTAATTGAGCCAATTGTTAAAGCTGATCATTCTGTGTTTGTACTGTGGCATCATTCTTGGTGAGGGTAAGATGCTGCTCAGGGTCAGGGTCATACCAGCCTGAGCTACATAATCAGAGAGCTCCTCTATGTCTCTTTTCATGTAGTCCAGGGAGGTATGTCTCAGGTCATTCACACTGGCATGGACAATGACTGAGTCAT
The DNA here is from genome assembly GCF_019279795.1 of Protopterus annectens. Lineage (NCBI taxonomy): Eukaryota > Metazoa > Chordata > Ceratodontiformes > Protopteridae > Protopterus > Protopterus annectens. The sequence goes on along the minus strand of NC_056744.1, from coordinate 217,659,698 downwards.
ATTTGTACTTGCTTTGGAGTGACATGAGTGCTTGTGTTATGTGGTGGATTCTAGCACCCAACAGGCAGCTTACTGTAACCTTTTCCTTGTTCAGTCTGGTGAGCGGGACATCAGTGTGTCTGACTATGGAGTCACCTATTACAAGTGTATCAGGCATGTTGTTTGGCCTTAAGGGCTGTGACTGTTTGGCACAGTGACTTTGTGAACTATGTGTTGCATGTGCTATGTTTTGAGGTAGTGGTTGCTTGGGTGTCTGTTTTGGAGGCCTCTGTAGTTTTGGTAGGTTTTAATTAGAGCCTCCAGGAATGTATTTGTGTGTTTATGTGTTTGGTTTGCAGTTGTGATAGGTCTATGTGAGACTGGGTTTGTGGTGTGTGCGGTTACCTTCTCCTCCTGGTTGTTTTTGCCAGTACTGAGTTCAGAGAGCTCAGCCTCCAGTTTGGCTAAATAGTTGCATCTCTCACATATATTTGTATTTGTTGGGGGGAGGAGGGGGTTGTCTGTGTACATGAGGCAGGTGTAACATTGCCTCAAGATTCCCAGATTCAACATGTTGTAGCTGGCCTTAGAGGATTTTATGTGTGGCCATATTTTTTACCATAATACTGATCAGTGATTACTTCCCTTTTTGGGTTTTGCTCTATCATGTAGTAGCTTCCTCCTTCTCTTGCATGGTTTGGTAATGGCTGTGGTCCACCAGGCCAGATGCCTGCGTGTATGAGATTGGGTCTTGGTTTTATTTGGGATTGCATAATCCATGCATTCCTGAATGTGTTCATAGAATGCATTTATAAAGGGTTCTGAGGTCTGGCCCATATTTTGCACAGGCACAAGGCCTTTAATGGATTCCACCTCAGTTTGGAGGAGTGCAACGTTTGCTTTACACATGTTTTTCACTGTGGTTTTCTGCCCAGGGACTCCGGTCAGGATGTGAATATCCAGTGAGATTACTCTATGGTCTGATCTTACCAGTGAGGGATACACTTCTCATCTTGGGCATAGAGTACCCATGTTGCTGATTATCACATCCAGTATGCTTACCCCTCTTGTGGGAGTGGTAAGTTGTTCCATAGCATTTTGGTTTATGAAATCTAGGAACCTTTGGCCTAGGGTGTTGGAGCTAGAATAATGCTCCCAGTCTATGTTTGAGTATTTTCAGTCACCCAATATAATGTTGTTTGGAGAGACCTTGATATTTTCATGTGTTCTGAGGTAGGCCAAGTGCGGTTCCTGGAGTTAGGAGGGTGGTCTGTAGCAGGCTACTAACTGGGAGGCTGTTTTAGCCACTGTTACTTGCCTGTGGATAGTTCATGCTGCTTCTTGCAGTGGCACCAACCTGGGGGTGTGGTTATCCTTGACAATTATTGATAGTCACCCTCCTTTTGTAGTTTGTTCCATGTTTTGGGGCTGTAAAGCATGGTATGAGGTGTAACCTGATAGTATTAGGGTGCTCTTGTGAGCCTTGACCCAGGTTTCTGTTACAGAACAGATATAAACATTATCCATGCTGAGGAGAGTTTGGACTGCATGCATCTAACAGTTTAGACTTCTGGCATTGGGAAGCATTACTTCTAGGTTCTTATCCCTTGTGATACCTATGGAGGTGGGTTTATGTTTTGAGTCTTACTTATTCAAGGCACGGTGGGGGTGACAACAGCCTTTGCCAGTATCCAAAAGGCCAGGGGTGATAGGTGCAAGCCATCTGTAGCAGGTGGAGCATCTTGCTCAGCATGTCATCCCAGGCTGACAGGCATTGTATCCCCTTTGACTAAAAGTAATACTTAAGCCAATTATTGTAATGGATCATCTTGTCTTCATATTGTGGCATCATGCTTGGTGAGGGTAGGATGTTAATCAGGGTCATCAAGTTTGCATATACTACATGGTGTTACATTGCTTAACACATGGCAATCATGCCTCAGGTGGTGCTGCAGGGCTGTCTATACTGGATGCACATACTACACTCCCTGTACATGTTTGAAAGCAGGTTGTGTCAACTTAGGCATCCCTTTTACTATATGTGTGAGTCAGAGAGAGGTATCATTTCCAGGGTTCCTACTGAGCCAGTGTATGTGCTATGCGTTGCCTCTTTGCCAAGGCCAAGGCATACTGGGCACGCCTCCTTCTGCCTACTGGGGCAGGCTCAGGTTGTTCCTCCTCCGAGTCACGCTCTGCCTGTGATGGCCTTGGCAATGGTGGGGGGCTGTTTGGCCCAGCCCTATGCTGGTCCTGCTGCAGCTGTTTTCGCAGAATCATATTATGTAGCATAGCACATACCATGACAATTTGGGTACATGTAGTTGGTGAGTACTGTAAGGCTCCACCAGATGTGTCCAGGCACCGGAACCGTGACTTGAGCAACCCAAACACACACTCGATTATATTTCATGATTGTGCATGGGCATCATTATGGTGTTCTTGTTCAGGTGTGTATGCATTTCTGATGGGTGTCATCAGCCACGGCTCCAGTGCGTAGCCAGCATCCCCCACTAAGTGACCATGTGGGATGTCCCCATTGGCAAATGTCTGGTACAGCTGCATCAAATGCCAGATATGGGAATCATGGTAGCTTCCAGGGCAGCCAGCACACACATTCATTATTATGCCCTGGGCATCACACACGACCTGGCAGTTGATGGAGGGGAAGCCCTTGCAGTTAATGTAGGCCCTACCCCGCTCACCAGCTGGTGCTTTGATGCGTATATGCGTGCAGTCTATTGCACCCACTACCTCAGGGTATTCCACTATTTGCTGGAAGAGATGCATATTGCTGGCCAATACCTCACAGGAATTGGGGAAATATACATGATCACCGACATGTGCTGACAGGGCATCCAGGAACTGGTGCAGTACCCTGGATGCTGATGCCTGTGATATCCCCATCATATCACCAGTTGGTCTCTGGAAGCTACCAGTTGCTAGTATTCTTAGGCCAACACATACCTTGGTTTCCACTGGGATGGGTTCCCCTCTGTTGGTTCTGTGTGTGAGGTGTGGCCTGCACAGCTCAACAATTTGCTGTAGGAGGTCTCTGTCCACTCTATAGCGCTCCACTATCTCCAGCTCATGTAACCCCTGGTAGGTGACCCTGGGCCTGTACACTCTTCTCCGTCTCCTCACTGTGAGTTGTCCAGCAGCATTTGCATAGTCACCACCCTCAGCATGTTGCATATGTCTCCTTATAACAGCTATGGCAGCCCCTAGCATTTTTGGTCTGAGTGAAGCTTTTCAGTTTTCACTTCTAATAGCTTACTCCTCTGTTGCAGTGTCTCTTGAGAGAAACATACTGCACTGTTGTTTGCAGAGTTTTAAGTGCTGGGCTGGGCTACTGTTCTGCCTGTGCAATTGCCTGCTTCTGATTGTTTTCACCTGCTAGCTCTGCCAGTATTCCCTGCTAGCTTCCTACTATTTCTTCTGCTTCCTTTTTCCTTTCTGTTTCCTCAGGGGGGGAGCAATGAGCATACAAGTGCAAACATGCTCACAGCGGCTAGCACGCATGCACATATGCTTAGACAGACTACAATCTGCTTATTTGGTTTAAACCACGCGCACACCAGCGCAAACAAGCTTACAGGTCTTTATACAGACTCCTGCATGCTTACTCCAGATTAAACGCGCACACTCACATTTACACGCACGCACTCTATCTTACTTGTGCCTCCCAGCGTGCACACGTGCGCATGCATGCCCAGCAAGAAACTTTGGTGTTATCCATAGTGTACACCTTCCATTTCTTGGCTTTCCCATGCCTACTTGTTGACACTTCTCTTTCCATGATGTGTGACTGACATCTTTCACATGCCACTGTGCTCCAATGCCTTCTGCTCAGCATGAGAACAATTTCTGTAACAGACAGCTATGTTGTTTGTCAGTACACTCTCAATCATGGCTCTGTAGAAGGTGAGTAGGACCTGTGGGGGGAGGTTAGCTCTACGAAGTCTCCTAAGGAAGAAGAGATGTTGTTGGGCTCTCTTTATAAGGTAGGAAGTGTTTGTGCCTCAACTTAGGTCTTGCGAGATATGTACCCCTAGGAATTTGGTGCTATTTATTCTTTCCTCTGCGGCACCATTGATGATGCTAGGGGTGCGTGGCTTTTTCTTCTTCCTAAAATCAATGATGACTTCCTTGGTTTTCCCAACATTTAGTGCTAAGTTGTTGTCAGTACACCAATGAAAGAGTTGGTTCACTTCTTCCCTGTACGCCCCCTTGTCTTCCTTCTTGATAAGGTTGATTACTGTGGTGTCATCTGCAAATTTGATGATTCTATTTGACTGATGCATAGTTGTGCAGTCATGTCTTAAAAATGTGAAAAGAAGTGGACTGAATACACAACCTTGAGGGCCCCCCATGCTTAGGGTGATGCTGTTTGAGTGATGCTTTCCAGCTCGAACTGTTTGCAGCCTTTCAGTAAAGAAGCTGAGGATTCAGTTACATCTTGTGTTTTCTATGCCCGGTTTACTCAGCTTAGACAGCAGTTGTTGTGGAATAACCATGTTGAAGGCCGAGCTGAAGTCTATGAACAGCATGTGTACTTAACATCCTTATTTTCAAGGTGGTCCAAGATGTGATGTGTTAAGGCTATGGCATCTGCAGTAGAACGATTTGGCCTGCATGCAAATTGTAAAGGATCAAATGTAGCAGGCAAGCAGGATGTTAAATGATCCTTGATGATTTTTTCGAAACACTTCATCACTACTGAGGTAAGTGCAATTGGCCGGTAATCATTTAATGATGCTGGAGATGATTTCTTGGGTAGAGGGATAATGTCGGTGATAATAAAGCATTTGGGCACTTTTTCCTGGCCTGAGATATATTGAAAATGCCTTTGAAGACTGGTGCCAGCTGATCAGCACAGTTTTTAAGTAGCTTCCCTGGGATCCTATCCAGGCCAGCTGCTTTGCCTTGATGAACCCTACATAGGATCTTGCGTACGTCTTCCAGGTTGAGGCATAGCAATATGGCATTTTCATTTGTGGGTAGTCTCTCTGGTGATGTTCTATTCAATTCTGCAAATCTGCCACGGCTCCAGTGCGTAGCCAGCATCCCCCACTAAGTGACCATGTGGGATGTCCCCATTGGCAAATGTCTGGTACAGCTGCATCAAATGCCAGATATGGGAATCATGGTAGCTTCCAGGGCAGCCAGCACACACATTCATTATTATGCCCTGGGCATCACACATGACCTGGCAGTTGATGGAGGGGAAGCCCTTGCAGTTAATGTAGGCCCTACCCCGCTCACCAGCTGGTGCTTTGATGCGTATATGCATGCAGTCTATTGCACCCACTACCTCAGGGTATTCCACTATTTGCTGGAAGAGACGCATATTGCTGGCCAATACCTCACAGGAATTGGGGAAATATACATGATCACCGACATGTGCTGACATGGCATCCAGGAACTGGTGCAGTACCCTGGATGCTGATGCCTGTGATATCCCCATCATATCACCAGTTGGTCTCTGGAAGCTACCAGTTGCTAGTATTCTTAGGCCAACACATACCTTGGTTTCCACTGGGATGGGTTCCCCTCTGTTGGTTCCGTGTGTGAGGTGTGGCCTGCACAGCTCAACAATTTGCTGTAGGAGGTCTCTGTCCACTCTATAGCACTCCACTATCTCCAGCTCATGTAACCCCTGGTAGGTGACCCTGGGCCTGTACACTCTTCTCCGTCTCCTCACTGAGAGTTGTCCAGCAGCATTTGCATAGTCACCACCCTCAGCATGTTGCATATGTCTCCTTATAACAGCTATGGCAGCCCCTAGCATTTTTGGTCTGAGTGAAGCTTTTTTAGTTTTCACTTCTAATAGCTTACTCCTCTGTTGCAGTGTCTCTTGAGAGAAACATACTGCACTGTTGTTTGCAGAGTTTTAAGTGCTGGGCTGGGCTACTGTTCTGCCTGTGCAATTGCCTGCTTCTGATTGTTTTCACCTGCTAGCTCTGCCAGTATTCCCTGCTAGCTTCCTACTATTTCTTCTGCTTCCTTTTTCCTTTCTGTTTCCTCAGGGGGGGAGCAATGAGCATACAAGTGCAAACATGCTCACAGCGGCTAGCACGCACGCACATATGCTTAGACAGACTACAATCTGCTTATCTGGGTTAAACCACGTGCACACTAGCAAACAAGCTTACAGGTCTTTATACAGACTCCTGCATGCTTACTCCAGATTAAACGCGCACACTCACATTTACACGCCAAGACTCTATCTTACTTGTGTCTCCCAGCTGCACACGTGCACATGCATGCCCAGCAAGAAACTTTGGTGTTATCCATAGTGTACACCTTCCATTTCTTGGCTTTTCCATGCCTACTTGTTGACACTCCTCTTTCCATGATGTGTGACTGACATCTTTCACATGCCACTGTGCTCCAATGAGCTTCATTTCTTTCATACATACCCCCCTGTGATGTCACCTATCTCCTACTCTGTTACTACCCCTTATCCTACTCCTACACTCCAGGGAATGTGCTCATTTGCTATGTGACAGTGAGATTCTCTATCCTACCACTCATTTGCATAGGATTGCCTACTAATGCTTAGTGACATGTCTTACACTCAGCTTCCCCCCTTAGCAACCCCTACTCAGTGGCCATGTTGTTTTGAGCCTGCTATTCCCTTACATTGTAAATTCATGCTTTAAATTTTTTTTTCTGTTTTTTATAGCGCAGCCCGTTTGCGTGGCATGCCACGCTTAAACATCGGCGATCGCCAAAAAAAAACATTTTTATTTCATTTTGCATCGGAGTACGCTGCCAGTGGCCACATATTTGGCCATTGGCATGCTGCCTGGAACATATGCAACCTTTATTTGGAGCTGACAAGGCTCCATTGTGTTATTTGCAGAATGGTACTCAGTTGTCAACTGAGTACATTTCTGCAGATAACACGGCTCTTACACGGCAGGTTTCTGCTTCCTGGATCGCAAAATTACCTCATTTGCATGCCTTTCGCTGCAAGTGAGGTAATTAGCATATTCACGCCCTGTCCATGTAAGAGCCATTTTAGGTGCTCTCTTACACGCAAATACAGGCTGTTCCTGGATAGCAATGGCTGCATGGAGTCTTACACTACTCTTAGACTCCGTGCAAGCCATCGTGAATCCTGCCCAATGACTTTCAGAAAGTTGACATTTCATTGTCGAACCTACTTTCAAAGGTAAATTAAAAAAAACTGAACAGACCCTGATATTTCTCTGCATATTAGTGCTTACACCTCTCTCACACCCACACATGCACAAACAGGTAGGTGTTGACAATGATGTGGCCTTCATACTTATAACATAAGATGTTCCCATTCATGTATTTAGGGAAGGTTTAAATGCACTTGCTACTGCATTTGATGTACAGTGCATCATAACACAGGATTTAATTGTATCTAAAGGCAAAAAATAAGTTGCCAGAAGCAATGTGCGAGTGCAAACCCTTGGAAACCAAAATTACTTCTCAGGTGTACAGGCACACATGCACATACTATAGACAGCACAGACACAGGGACACACACACACACACACACACACACACACACACACACACACACACACACACACACACACACACACACACACACATTAAATCTATAGCTTTCAGTGGTCTCTTGTAGACAGTGTACGAAACTTATAAAATGCAGTGTTCTGAGGGCAGTTACTTAAAAATAACATAAAACTCAGGTCCAGAAATCTTGGGGAAATAGTCTTTGGCAGTACATCCCGTGTGGTTTCCACCATAAGGCATATTTTGCAAAATTGTGATGGATTTGAAAAGAAAAATCTTACAAATTGTGTGGATTATTGGAATACATTAGATTTGTCATATAATTCCAAGTTCTCTCTTTCAATGATCACAAGAAATTTGTTAACAAAGCTGTTAATTTTTGACACATATCTGATTTTGTATAGTACTTTTTTTTTTTTTTTTTTTTTTTTTGCTTTTTTAAGATGTTCTGCATTTTGCAAATTATAGATGAAGTTTCTTAAAAAGTTTCAAAATCCAGGCAAGAAGTGTTTCACTCACATGTCTTTGCATGGAATGCTCTTAGGAGATTCACTGTATATTCTACAATGTTTGTGGGTAAAATCCACCACAGAATGTTTCAGGTAGTGGCATCTTAATAACAACAACACTTGGCATCTGCATTGCAGGTCATAGCAAAATGTCAGGTTCAAAAACATTTTTACATATCGCTTTGTAGATAACATATTTGAACATTCTGGAAAATGTTGCAAGAAAATATTTGCATATTTATAAACATCTTAGAGCTTTAGTAACATTGCCAAATGAAAACATGTTTATCATTTGTTTTAATGGTCCAGTCTAGATGAAAAGGATTCAGTCCCATACTCTGGACATTTTTCAAAATATATAACTAATAATATCACCACGTTTTTAAAAAATCATAGCAGCTGTGCAACATTGAGACAGAATGCCAACATTTCAGACTAGAAATATGTTTTTTGAATTTGTTTTTAGGTATGATAAAATCTCAGTGCTTATGTCTGAATTACTGTTTCTAGAACTTTGTATAATTTGCAGTACGGGTCATGTGACTTTTATCTTACTTAACCCTTTCTGTGTCTGCAGGTAAAAATATGCAAAATGCATTGGCAGGTAAACGTATACGAAATGCACTTGTAATTTCATTTAAGGGAAAAGTAAAATTGCAACACTGCTGCCAGAGTCACTGAAGAATTATAAGAGACACATCAACTACTTTACATAATGAGCTACTTCTCCTGCAGAAAAGAAATGGATTTATGTTTTAACATTTATGACGGTGGTGTTTTACATGTTATTCTACCAAGAGCAAGATTCCATGTGGAGCACGGGGGGAGGGGGGTGAATGTCCATTGGCACGGGGGGGGTGAATGTCCATTGTGAAAGGATCACTCTGTCAGAGTACAAACATCTCTGAATAATTAAAAGATGCAGCAGACTACTAATCAATAACTTCACCAAGTCAACCAAGTGAGTAGTATGGTGCTGTACCAACAGTCTGCTAAAAAAGAAATCTGAGTACTGTCAACTCTGAGCAGCGATGCCCAAACTGTTTTTAGCATAAACAAATGTAGTTAAAGAACAAAAGTTAATTTATTATTTGTATGCTAAAGTTTTATATCTCTTTGTCAGAGCCAGATCCAGCATTAGGTGACCTAGGCAGTTGCCTATGGCATGTGCTGGCTGGGGAGGGCCCAGCATTGGCTGAGAAGGGCCCAGTACTGGCTTGGAGAACTAATAAAAATGAAATCTTCAGTAAATAAAATAAGCCTGAAGACTTCTGTAAACACAGCAGGCCTTTAAAACCTCACAGGAGGCTGTCTGTAGGAACACAGCAGGGCTTTAGGACCTCACTTGAGACTTTCAGTAGGAGCACAGCAGGGCTTTAGGACCTTGCAGGAGACTTTCTGTAGGAACACATCAGGGTTTTTGACCTTGCATGAGACTTCTGTGAAGAACAGCACCCTCAGAGCATTAGGAATGACTTGGAAACTTTGATTTAGGACTCAAAACAGTGAGTGCAGCAGCAATTACTATGTGGGTGGGAGATTTGATTTAGGAATCGACTTGAAGGGAGAGCTGAAACTATGAGGGCAGCAGCAATGGTGTGTGTGTGTGGGAGGCTGACTGCTTAAGTGACTTTGCTCAGAGTCAAACCCTAAGCCTTGATTATTAACATGTGCCTTAGACCTCCAGGCTAACTGCCAGGTCTCCTTTTAATTATTATTTTTTGTTTGTTTTTGTAAATCACTGAGGATTACATTCTTGTCAATGTTAATCATAGAGTTTGAGAGCTTGTTGTTTAGTGTCAGTAGTGCAATAGGTAGCATACTTGTCTTTGTCAAAGTCAAAATAAACTTTATTGTCATGCAGCTCAATACAGAGGAAAAAGTGCGTATCACTGCATGAAATTTCGATACTCAGGCTCGTACCATATGAATGACAGTTTACAGAAGGAAGATCGATTAAATTAATAAAAAAATGTAATTAAATTAAATAAAAAAAAAAATAAAATAAGATACAAAAAAGTAAATAAAGTAAAACAAAATAGAAAGCTCTATTTACATCACCAACACAAGAAATGCAACAGCAGGAATAAACTCAGTAGAAATATAAGGATATGCAAAAACAGTACCATAATAAATAAGACAGACACACATGTAAACTTACTGAGTACAAATATATATCATAAACTTACAGTTCACAGTTTTCCTAGTGCAGAGAAAGATGTATGACATGAGCTATTCAGAGAGTTTATGTAAACAACAATGACATATTGCACACAAATGTTTTACCCATGTAGTACGTTAGGTTATGGGTTTGTTGTTCAGCAGTCTGATAGCATATGGGAAAAAGCTGTTATGGAATCTGGATGTCCTGCATCTAATGCTTCTGTAGCCTTTCCTTGTTGGCAGGAGTTTCAACAGTCCATGAGCCAGATGGTGTATATCCCTCAATAGTTTTTGGACTCTGCATCTGTTTGAATATATGTTCTGTAGGGATTGAAGGTTGGAGCCAATGATTTTTGTGGCCTGATTAACAATCTTATCCAGTGCCTTCTGCTCAGCATGAGAACAATTTCTGTAACAGACAGCTATGTTGTTTGTCAGTACACTCTCAATCATGGCTCTGTAGAAGGTGAGTAGGACCTGTGGGGGGAGGTTAGCTCTACGAAGTCTCCTAAGGAAGAAGAGATGTTGTTGGGCTCACTTTATAAGGTAGGAAGTGTTTGTGCCTCAACTTAGGTCTTGCGAGATATGTACCCCTAGGAATTTGGTGCTATTTATTCTTTCCTCTGCGGCACCATTGATGATGCTAGGGGTGCGTGGCTTTTTCTTCTTCCTAAAATCAATGATGACTTCCTTGGTTTTCCCAACATTTAGTGCTAAGTTGTTGTCAGTACACCAATGAAAGAGTTGGTTCACTTCTTCCTGTACGCCCCCTTGTCTTCCTTCTTGATAAGGTTGATTACTGTGGTGTCATCTGCAAATTTGATGATTCTATTTGACTGATGCATAGTTGTGCAGTCATGTCTTAAAAATGTGAAAAGAAGTGGACTGAATACACAACCTTGAGGGCCCCCCCTGCTTAGGGTGATGCTGTTTGAGTGATGCTTTCCAGCTCGAACTGCTTGCAGCCTTTCAGTAAAGAAGCTGAGGATTCAGTTACATCTTGTGTTTTCTATGCCCAGTTTACTCAGCTTAGACAGCAGTTGTTGTGGAATAACCATGTTGAAGGCCGAGCTGAAGTCTATGAACAGCATGTGTACATAACATCCTTATTTTCAAGGTGGTCCAAGATGTGATGTGTTAAGGCTATGGCATCTGCAGTAGAACGATTTGGCCTGCATGCAAATTGTAAAGGATCAAATGTAGCAGGCAAGCAGGATGTTAAATGATCCTTGATGATTTTTTCGAAACACTTCATCACTACTGAGGTAAGTGCAATTGGCCGGTAATCATTTAATGATGCTGGAGATGATTTCTTGGGTAGAGGGATAATGTCGGTGATAATAAAGCATTTGAGCACTTTTTCCTGGCTGAGAGATATATTGAAAATGTCTGTGAAGGCTGGTGCCAGCTGATCAGCACAGTTTTTAAGTAGCTTCCCTGGGATCCTATCCAGGCCAGCTGCTTTGCCTTGATGAACCCTACATAGGATCTTGCGTACGTCTTCCAGGTTGAGGCATAGCAATATGGCATTTTCATTTGTGGGTAGTCTCTCTGGTGATGTTCTATTCAATTCTGCAAATCTGCCACGGCTCCAGTGCGTAGCCAGCATCCCCCACTAAGTGACCATGTGGGATGTCCCCATTGGCAAATGTCTGGTACAGCTGCATCAAATGCCAGATATGGGAATCATGGTAGCTTCCAGGGCAGCCAGCACACACATTCATTATTATGCCCTGGGCATCACACATGACCTGGCAGTTGATGGAGCGGAAGCCCTTGCAGTTAATGTAGGCCCTACCCCGCTCACCAGCTGGTGCTTTGATGCGTATATGCATGCAGTCTATTGCACCCACTACCTCAGGGTATTCCACTATTTGCTGGAAGAGACGCATATTGCTGGCCAATACCTCACAGGAATTGGGGAAATATACATGATCACCGACATGTGCTGACATGGCATCCAGGAACTGGTGCAGTACCCTGGATGCTGATGCCTGTGATATCCCCATCATATCACCAGTTGGTCTCTGGAAGCTACCAGTTGCTAGTATTCTTAGGCCAACACATACCTTGGTTTCCACTGGGATGGGTTCCCCTCTGTTGGTTCCGTGTGTGAGGTGTGGCCTGCACAGCTCAACAATTTGCTGTAGGAGGTCTCTGTCCACTCTATAGCACTCCACTATCTCCAGCTCATGTAACCCCTGGTAGGTGACCCTGGGCCTGTACACTCTTCTCCGTCTCCTCACTGAGAGTTGTCCAGCAGCATTTGCATAGTCACCACCCTCAGCATGTTGCATATGTCTCCTTATAACAGCTATGGCAGCCCCTAGCATTTTGGTCTGAGTGAAGCTTTTTTAGTTTTCACTTCTAATAGCTTACTCCTCTGTTGCAGTGTCTCTTGAGAGAAACATACTGCACTGTTGTTTGCAGAGTTTTAAGTGCTGGGCTGGGCTACTGTTCTGCCTGTGCAATTGCCTGCTTCTGATTGTTTTCACCTGCTAGCTCTGCCAGTATTCCCTGCTAGCTTCCTACTATTTCTTCTGCTTCCTTTTTCCTTTCTGTTTCCTCAGGGGGGGAGCAATGAGCATACAAGTGCAAACATGCTCACAGCGGCTAGCACGCACGCACATATGCTTAGACAGACTACAATCTGCTTATCTGGGTTAAACCACGTGCACACTAGCGCAAACAAGCTTACAGGTCTTTATACAGACTCCTGCATGCTTACTCCAGATTAAACGCGCACACTCACATTTACACGCGCGCACTCTATCTTACTTGTGTCTCCCAGCGTGCACACGTGCACATGCATGCCCAGCAAGAAACTTTGGTGTTATCCATAGTGTACACCTTCCATTTCTTGGCTTTCCCATGCCTACTTGTTGACACTCCTCTTTCCATGATGTGTGACTGACATCTTTCACATGCCACTGTGCTCCAATGAGCTTCATTTCTTTCATACATACCCCCCTGTGATGTCACCTATCTCCTACTCTGTTACTACCCCTTATCCTACTCCTACTCTCCAGGGAATGTGCTCATTTGCTATGTGACAGTGAGATTCACTATCCTACCACTCATTTACATAGGATTGCCTACTAATGCTTAGTGACATGTCTTACACTCAGCTTCCCCCCTTAGCAACCCCTACTCGGTGGCCATGTTGTTTTGAGCCTGCTATTCCCTTACATTGTAAATTCATGCTTGAAATTTTTTTTTCTGTTTTTTATAGCACAGCCCATTTGCGTGGCGCTGCGCTACGTTTAAACATCGGCGATCGCCAAAAAAAAAAAACATTTTTATTTCATTTTTGCATCGGAGTACGTTGCCAGTGGCCACATATTTGGCCATTGGCATGCTGCCTGGAACATATGCAACCTTTATTTGGAGCTGACAAGGCTCCATTGTGTTATTTGCAGAATGGTACTCAGTTGTCAACTGAGTACATTTCTGCAGATAACACGGCTCTTACACGGGCAGGTTTCTGCTTCCTGGATCGCAAAATTACCTCATTTGCATGCCTTTCGGCTGCAAGTGAGGTAATTAGCATATTCACGCCCTGTCCATGTAAGAGCCATTTTAGGTGCTCTCTTACACGCAAATACAGGCTGTTCCTGGATAGCAATGGCTGCATGGAGTCTTACACTACTCTTAGACTCCGTGCAAGCCATCGTGAATCCTGCCCAATGACTTTCAGAAAGTTGACATTTCATTGTCGAACCTACTTTCAAAGGTAAATTAAAAAAAACTGAACAGACCCTGATATTTCTCTGCATATTAGTGCTTACACCTCTCTCACACCCACACATGCACAAACAGGTAGGTGTTGACAATGATGTGGCCTTCATACTTATAACATAAGATGTTCCCATTCATGTATTTAGGGAAGGTTTAAATGCACTTGCTACTGCATTTGATGTACAGTGCATCATAACACAGGATTTAATTGTATCTAAAGGCAAAAAATAAGTTGCCAGAAGCAATGTGCGAGTGCAAACCCTTGGAAACCAAAATTACTTCTCAGGTGTACAGGCACACATGCACATACTACAGACAGCACAGACACAGGGACACACACACACACACACACACACACACACACACACACACACACACACACACACACACACACACACACACATTAAATCTATAGCTTTCAGTGGTCTCTTGTAGACAGTGTACGAAACTTATAAAATGCAGTGTTCTGAGGGCAGTTACTTAAAAATAACATAAAACTCAGGTCCAGAAATCTTGGGGAAATAGTCTTTGGCAGTACATCCCGTGTGGTTTCCACCATAAGGCATATTTTGCAAAATTGTGATGGATTTGATCTTACAAATTGTGTGGATTATTGGAATACATTAGATTTGTCATATAATTCCAAGTTCTCTTTTTCAATGATCACAAGAAATTTAACAAAGCTGTTAATTTTTAACACATATCCGATTTTTTTTTTTTTTTTTTTTTTTGCTTTTTTAAGATGTTCTGCATTTTGCAAATTATAGATGAAGTTTCTTAAAAAGTTTCAAAATCCAGGCAAGAAGTGTTTCACTCACATGTCTTTGCATGGAATGCTCTTAGGAGATTCACTGTATATTCTACAATGTTTGTGGGTAAGTGGCATCTTAATAACAACAACACTTGGCATCTGCATTGCAGGTCATAGCAAAATGTCAGGTTCAAAAACATTTTTACATATCGCTTTGTAGATAACATATTTGAACATTCTGGAAAATGTTGCAAGAAAATATTTGCATATTTATAAACATCTTAGAGCTTTAGTAACATTGCCAAATGAAAACATGTTTATCATTTGTTTTAATGGTCCAGTCTAGATGAAAAGGATTCAGTCCCATACTCTGGACATTTTTCAAAATATATAACTAATAATATCACCACGTTTTTTAAAAAAAATCATAGCAGCTGTGCAACATTGAGACAGAATGCCAACATTTCAGACTAGAAATATGTTTTTTTAATTTGTTTTTAGGTATGATAAAATCTCAGTGCTTATGTCTGAATTACTGTTTCTAGAACTTTGTATAATTTGCAGCACGGGTCATGTGACTTTTATCTTACTTAACCCTTTCTGTGTCTGCAGGTAAAAATATGCAAAATGCATTGGCAGGTAAAAGTATACGAAATGCACTTGTAATTTCATTTAAGGGAAAAGTAAAATTGCAACACTGCTGCCAGAGTCACTGAAGAATTATAAGAGACACATCAACTACTTTACATAATGAGCTATTTCTCCTGCAGAAAAGAAATGGATTTATGTTTTAACATTTATGACGGTGGTGTTTTACATGTTATTCTGCCAAGAGCAAGATTCCATGTGGAGCACGGGGTGAATGTCCATTGGCACGGGGGGGGTGAATGTCCATTGTGAAAGGATCACTCTGTCAGAGTACAAACATCTCTGAATAATTAAAAGATGCAGCAGACTACTAATCAATAACTTCACCAAGTCAACCAAGTGAGTAGTATGGTGCTGTACCAACAGTCTGCTAAAAAAGAAATCTGAGTACTGTCAACTCTGAGCAGCGATGCCCAAACTGTTTTTAGCATAAACAAATGTAGTTAAAGAACAAAAGTTAATTTATTATTTGTATGCTAAAGTTTTATATCTCTTTGTCAGAGCCAGATCCAGCATTAGGTGACCTAGGCAGTTGCCTATGGCATGTGCTGGCTGGGGAGGGCCCAGCATTGGCTGAGAAGGGCCCAGTACTGGCTTGGAGAACTAATAAAAATGAAATCTTCAGTAAATAAAATAAGCCTGAAGACTTCTGTAAACACAGCAGGCCTTTAAAACCTCACAGGAGGCTGTCTGTAGGAACACAGCAGGGCTTTAGGACCTCACTTGAGACTTTCAGTAGGAGCACAGCAGGGCTTTAGGACCTTGCAGGAGACTTTCTGTAGGAACACATCAGGGTTTTCGGACCTTGCATGAGACTTCTGTGAAGAACAGCACCCTCAGAGCATTAGGAATGACTTGGAAACTTTGATTTAGGACTCAAAACAGTGAGTGCAGCAGCAATTACTATGTGGGTGGGAGATTTGATTTAGGAATCGACTTGAAGGGAGAGCTGAAACTATGAGGGCAGCAGCAATGGTGTGTGTGTGTGGGAGGCTGACTGCTTAAGTGACTTTGCTCAGAGTCAAACCCTAAGCCTTGATTATTAACATGTGCCTTAGACCTCCAGGCTAACTGCCAGGTCTCCTTTTTAATTATTATTTTTTGTTTGTTTTTGTAAATCACTGAGGATTACATTCTTGTCAATGTTAATCATAGAGTTTGAGAGCTTGTTGTTTAGTGTCAGTAGTGCAATAGGTAGCATACTTGTCTTTGTCAAAGTCAAAATAAACTTTATTGTCATACAGCTCAATACAGAGGAAAAAGTGCGTATCACTGCATGAAATTTCGATACTCAGGCTCGTACCATATGAATGACAGTTTACAGAAGGAAGATCGATTAAATTAATAAAAAAATGTAATTAAATTAAATAAAAAAAAAAATAAAATAAGATACAAAAAAGTAAATAAAGTAAAACAAAATAGAAAGCTCTATTTACATCACCAACACAAGAAATGCAACGGCAGGAATAAACTCAGTAGAAATATAAGGATATGCAAAAACAGTACCATAATAAATAAGACAGACACACATGTAAACTTACTGAGTACAAATATATATCATAAACTAACAGTTCACAGTTTTCCTAGTGCAGAGAAAGATGTATGACGTGAGCTATTCAGAGAGTTTATGTAAACAACAATGACATATTGCACACAAATGTTTTACCCATGTAGTACGTTAGGTTATGGGTTTGTTGTTCAGCAGTCTGATAGCATATGGGAAAAAGCTGTTATGGAATCTGGATGTCCTGCATCTAATGCTTCTGTAGCCTTTCCTTGTTGGCAGGAGTTTGAACAGTCCATGAGCCAGATGGTGTATATCCCTCAATAGTTTTTGGACTCTGCATCTGTTTGAATATATGTTCTGTAGGGATTGAAGGTTGGAGCCAATGATTTTTGTGGCCTGATTAACAATCTTATCCAGTGCCTTCTGCTCAGCATGAGAACAATTTCTGTAACAGACAGCTATGTTGTTTGTCAGTACACTCTCAATCATGGCTCTGTAGAAGGTGAGTAGGACCTGTGGGGGGAGGTTAGCTCTACGAAGTCTCCTAAGGAAGAAGAGATGTTGTTGGGCTCACTTTATAAGGTAGGAAGTGTTTGTGCCTCAACTTAGGTCTTGCGAGATATGTACCCCTAGGAATTTGGTGCTATTTATTCTTTCCTCTGCGGCACCATTGATGATGCTAGGGGTGCGTGGCTTTTTCTTCTTCCTAAAATCAATGATGACTTCCTTGGTTTTCCCAACATTTAGTGCTAAGTTGTTGTCAGTACACCAATGAAAGAGTTGGTTCACTTCTTCCCTGTACGCCCCCTTGTCTTCCTTCTTGATAAGGTTGATTACTGTGGTGTCATCTGCAAATTTGATGATTCTATTTGACTGATGCATAGTTGTGCAGTCATGTCTTAAAAATGTGAAAAGAAGTGGACTGAATACACAACCTTGAGGGCCCCCCCTGCTTAGGGTGATGCTGTTTGAGTGATGCTTTCCAGCTCGAACTGCTTGCAGCCTTTCAGTAAAGAAGCTGAGGATTCAGTTACATCTTGTGTTTTCTATGCCCAGTTTACTCAGCTTAGACAGCAGTTGTTGTGGAATAACCATGTTGAAGGCCGAGCTGAAGTCTATGAACAGCATGTGTACATAACATCCTTATTTTCAAGGTGGTCCAAGATGTGATGTGTTAAGGCTATGGCATCTGCAGTAGAACGATTTGGCCTGCATGCAAATTGTAAAGGATCAAATTAGCAGGCAGGCAGGATGTTAAATGATCCTTGATGATTTTTTCAAAACACTTCATCACTACTGAGGTAAGTGCAATTGGCCGGTAATCATTTAATGATGCTGGAGATGATTTATTGGGTAGAGGGATAATGTCGGTGATAATAAAGCATTTGAGCACTTTTTCCTGGCTGAGAGATATATTGAAAATGTCTGTGAAGGCTGGTGCCAGCTGATCAGCACAGTTTTTAAGTAGCTTCCCTGGGATCCTATCCGGGCCAGCTGCTTTGCCTGGATGAACCCTACATAGGATCTTGCGTACGTCTTCCAGGTTGAGGCATAGCAATATGGCATCTTCATTTGTGGGTAGTCTCTCTGGTGATGTTCTATTCAATTCTGCAAATCTGCCGAACTAGATGCTAAAAAAGTCTGCAGAAGGCTGTGGGTTCTCTTCCCACACCAAGTAGTTTGATTGCTGACACTACTGTGCAGCATAAATGGTAGGGTTGGGGGTTGGATGGGATACCTAGTAACTATGAACCTATTCTTAGTTTGCCAGCAATTTCTTGTTGCATATCACCAATACACCATTTTTTATGTAACATAGACAATTTATTCTTTGAGGACAGCAGGCACTGAATTTGTAGATGAAATACTGAAATGCAAAGTTGTTTGCCAGCAGCAACCACCATTACTTACAGATCTCTTTAATGTGAAATTATTCAGAGGACTGTTACTTATGCAGAAAATGTGTGTATTAATTTATATTAGTGGATTATAATGACAGCAGTTTGAGTGGCCTTTTATGATTGAAATGTTTCGAAATGGGTAACCTTGTCATTATTGGTTCACATGTTTTGTTTCACTGCTTATTTGAAAAATGTTTAAAACTTCAAATTTAAAACACACTCTAACAGGTGCTGCTGTATTATACAAAGAATATAATCTAATACAATCAGGAATGTGAATCAATGAATGCATGCATTTAAGCATGGTCCTAAAAATGTGTTCAGGCGGCCCATAGTTTGAAAACAGCCCAAATCTACACGTAATCTGCCACTGGCCAGATGCATTTTTTATCGATGTGAATTTCAGTGCAGTTTCAATGAATGTGAGTTTCAAGGACAGAGACGCTTACTGTTGCTCATATTAGTCTGTTTTCATTATGAGGTTGTATTGTGTTTAGCAAATGGCTATCAGTGTTTGTGCTAAAAAAGTTTAAATAAAAGTTTTAAATGAAATCCAGCTATCTGTAATCATTGTATAAATAAAGAAAATAGCATGCAGACTGACAGGTTTAAATAGTGTTTTATGTTAACTGGGGGAGAGTAAGGAAATACTGGAATGTCTGCTGGGTGGGAACGCTGGTGGGCAGGGATGCATGGTCACCCTAATCCATTATGTTGCCTAGAGCTCCATTTGACCATAATCCAGCTCTGCTCTCTGTAGGTACGCTGTAGACAAAAAGGGGCAAAGAAACATCTTTGCTGGACCATATAACAAAGGAGTATTCTTTGGATAATTAAAAAAAAAATGTGATGGTACTGTTGAGCTCATGGGAGGGACACAATGAACAATGCATGCTACTACTACCAGCAGCTAGGCTGATAAGAAGTGAACAATGGCAGTGATGGTCCAAGCAAGCAGAGGAACAGCGATCAAGAATGTGATATTGTACAGCACAAGGGAAGCATTTGTGACCCAGATGGCTTGATATTCTGATAAAATAGTACCACAGTTTTCTATATGAAGTAGAACAAGAAATGGCGAGAAAACTTTAATATAAGGGGAATTATAAATATAGACAACAGGTCAAAGCTGATGGAAAAAACAATCCATGTAGAATGGTACAAGGGGAATGGTAAACGTAGACAAGTAAGGTAGGTCAGAAATGACAGGCACAAACCAGTCAAACAGTTAGCAAAGATCCTAATGTAAATGAAGCCTGCCAGTACCATGGTGCAAAGGAAGGGAGCACTGATTGTGATCCAGGCGATGCAGATACAAAAAGGGAGCTTGACATGTGAAGACTGGATTGGGCACTAGGAAAGCAGAAGAATTTTACTGTCTTGACTATCCTTGGGAGGGGAAAGTGTCATAAGCAGGGATGGCAGTCCAAAAGGTGATACCAAGTATGAATCTCTTGATTCCAAGTACTGGATGCCTGCACTGACAGATCTTCTTGGCTACAAAGGCCTTACAACATTGCTAGAAGGGCATTGGTACCATACCTCTTAACTGTACAGATTTTCACAGAATGTCCAGATTTTTGTCTCATAACTTTGTTCAGTTTTTCATAAAATTGTGTTTTTCTCGCAAATTTGTGGCAAATCATTAAAGACTGAAGTTAAAAAATAATGACAGACATTTGAGGTTCAGACTTCATACCTTTCAGAAAATTTATACTGATGTAAAACCTGTTATTCTATGAACATTCTCAGTTTGTAAGAGCAATATTTAAAAACTGTCCCTATTTTTGGGCCTTTGTCCCACTTTTATGACTAGGACTGGAAAATGGATATGGTATATAAATAAAAAAACAAAAGCCTTTGGACATGAATTTAACACTGCACTGAGATGGTTGAATTTCCAAATGGAAGGTTTCAGATTAAGTCCAAAGGATCAGCAATGAGTCCTGGTATCCAAGATCAAGGAAAGATACCAGCGATAGTCAATGCTCTGCTTGCCTTGTAAGTTTTGGCTTATTCCATTTTATAAAATTGTGTTTTTTCTTGTCAGACTTTATTTGCTTGACATGTTTTCAAGTGTTGTATAAGCCTGGTAAACCTGATGGAACTGCAAAGACCACTGATGCTGAAAGCTAGCATTTTTTCAAAGAATTTGTCATAATTACATAGTAAAGCTGACAACCCACAGCAGTTCTAAATTAAGCAGACCAAGAAAACCCTGAAACCTTCTCCAAGCTGTATACAACATTTTCTAGCCCCAAGGGATATAAGAGGCTGATGGCCTTGGAAAACGGCAGAGAAAAGGGAAACATGACAAGGCGTATACACACTCTCACACTCTCACACACACACACACACACACACACACACACACACACACACACACACACACACACACACACACACACACACACACTCTCTCACTCACTCACTCACTCACTCACTCACTCACTCACTCACTCACTCACTCACTCACTCACTCACTCACTCACTCACTCACACACTCTCACACACACTCTCACACACTCTCACACACACTCACACACACTCACACTCACACACTCTCACACACACTCACACACTCACACACACACACACACACACACACACACACACACACACACACACACACATGCTCGCGCACGCATGTGTGTGTATGTGTGTGTATACAGAGAGAGAGACAGAGAAAGAGACAGATATAGTTATAGATATACATATAGATATACTGTAGATGTAAATATAAATATAGATATAGGTATAGATTAAATATAGGTAGATATAGATATATATATAGATATAGATATAGATATATGCCCTGGCATGTGTGTGTAGCTGCAGTTTTGGGAAGTATAGGACTAGCATCCACATATGCCCTAACTAGAGGATGCCATACCCCCCCCCCTTATGAAAGGGAGGGAGAGAAGAAATAGACAAAGAGACAGACGACAATGTGGGCATCTCTGTCACAGAGAGGAAGGACTATGGAGATACACACAGGCAGGAGATTAAGCACTGGGGATACCAGCACCTCTGGGAGAGACAGAAAATACTGTAGAAATACAAGGGAGTAAAACACAGCACGTATGGGGACATGATACATACTTATGAGCATAGATTTAAAAGGATTCTAGTGTGGCAGCTAAGGATATGTGGGAAGAGACTAATCAAAAGATAACACAAAAAAACTGAGAAAGTGGAAGCTCTGTAATATGAATATAGATAGCAAGATAGAAGCAGTTAAAATGTTTTACTGCCTTTAGTTGTATACACAGGTCAGGCAAATTTGTATTAACCAGAGAAGTTGTGGATAGGAAATAATAAAGACCTGAAGGATTTTATTTGGGAGGGGAAGATAGCTAGAGTCAAGTGGGATAAGCTGATTCTTCCAATAAAACAAGGTGGTTTGGGATTACCTCATTTGAAGGGGCATTTCAAAGCTGCACAGTTAACGCTCTTATAAACAGCACAAGCAGAAATCTATAATTCTAAGTAAAAAGGGATGATGAGGAAAGGGGGGGGCTCAAGAAACAAGGAGATACTGAAATTTTGGATACAGATCCTTAAGGAGAATAACAATAACCATACAGAATATTACATTCATAAAGTAGCAAAAAAGTATTCTAAGAACCAAGCCAACCTGGGAATGGCGAATGGAGAAAGAGATTCTGGTGATAGAGATGACTCCAATTAGGGATACAGACAATAGACAAGGGGGGTGGAGTTTATTGGAGAAAACTGGCAAAAGAAAAAAGTAGTAATTGTTTAGAGATGAAAAGGTAATAAAATGGGAAGAGGCCAAGAATCTGCACTTTAGAGATTGCCTTCCCTATGAAGGATTGATAATAGAGTATAGGCAAAGAAAAAGAAACAGGGATTCTAAGCAAAAGACAATCATTGGTAGAGTTTTTAGTAGAATCTAGAACAGAAGCTGCTGCTAAAAAAGGAATAATTAGCAGAGCATATAAACTATTGCATGATAACTTTATGAATCAATCAGAGAAGATTAGAAAGGCTTGGGACGAGAATAAACAATTCACAAAGAAACATTGGGGGGATATAGGTATGTCTCCCAAATATACAACAAAGTCTAGAAGATTTAGAATCTTTGCTTGGAAGTGTTTACATGGGTATTCTTATACCGCAAGTAGACTCCAAAGAATCTTTCCTCAGGTACAAGGCATATGTTGGAGGTGTGATGGTATAACTAGTAAACAGGTGTCCAAGAAGATATGAAAAACATTATCACCCTAGCTGGACATAGGTTTCATTTCTGTTGGCTGAAGGGAGCAATAGTTTGTGGAGACAATCCAGACTGCACTTCAGAGTCATCTGCATCTCCTCCTAAAATTCATCCTGAATCATACATCCATTCCAGGTGAAGCAAATGCGGACCTCCACGGTCCTGCAGTGAGCTATGAGTAGTGCAAGGCATTCTGTAAAATCTCTGGGTATAGTGTCCAAATGAAAAGACAAGGAGGTCAGCTGGTACTGATTGCCTCAATATACACTTCAGTTATTGTAGGCATTGACTGTATCCTATGAAGACAGGGTATTCTTGAGATCTAAAGTCAACAATATGGTCTGAGACTCATTAAGGGGTAGTAGGGATCAAGAGTTTACATCTTCAGTTTTGGAACATTCAGGAATTTATTTAGTTTTCAAACATCCAGAAAGGGTCTCCATGACGCATTCTTTCTTTGAATGCCCTTTCTTTGAGGGGTTGAATCTGAATTTAAGTGTCTACCCTGTATGGACAATTTTGAGTACCTGTTGGTTGAAAGTTATGTTTAACCACTTCTGATGAAAGAAGGTCAGCTTTTTCCCTATCTTCGAGAAATAAGGGGAGAGGTATTGAGGACCCTGGTAGGGATTTTGCAGTGAGAAGGGAAGATGATGGTATTCTCACAGCTGCTAACTATTGAGGACTTTATACAAAACGCAAAAAGCAAACAGAATTAAAAAAAAAACAGACTCCAAACACAGAAGTGAGTACCATGAGTACTTAATCATGGTACCTGAATTCACCTGGTTCCTAAATTCACCACTGGGTAATGACCTGATGAGATGAGGGGGATGCATATTAGATGCATGCAAAAACTTATTTACTGCAGTACTCTTTCTGAATGGAATATACGGAACACCATCCATCTCATCCAAAAATAACTGAACATCTAAGTTCAGCAGTTTCTTAGAACTTGTATTAAGAGGGATGTATATTTGCTACATGGGCACTGGTCATTTTAAATTTGGCTGTGCATGTATTTAAAAAATGTATTGGACAATTGTTTGATCTATTTAAGATGGTGAATTGTGTTACTGAATATCCCTTGGAAGGCAATAAGCCGAGGTACCAGGATTAAATACGCGTGGTATTCACTTTTGTGTTTGGAGTCCGTTTTGTTTTCATTTCATTTGCTTTTTTGGGTTTTGTATATTGAGAACTTTACCCTGAGGGCCCCCAGATCCAGATCTATTATCGTACTGCCAATTGTTTTCTGTGTTACCCTCTCACCTTTCAGTTTCTTACCTTTTCCCTGCCTTCAGCAGTAAGATTCCTGCTTAGATGGATAATTTATATTTACTTGGGAATAGGAGGGTAAAACATGTTACACTAACTTAATAGTTTTGTCTTTAGGCTGTAATCTTTCAAGCACATTATAAGATGGTACTCTAAAGAACACCTAGTTATGAAGTGAGGTGTGAAGTAGTTGCATCTTCATACACTCAGGCAGGGACAGGTTCCTCAGCCAAGCATGTTCCTTTTTAACCGACCCTATGGCAGCAGCCCTGGTGCTATATCTACAGCATCATACCCACATTTTATGGCAAGTTTTCCCAGCTGAAAAACTGTCTGGGTTGAGATAAGTATATTTGCTTTCAGGGAATCATCTTGCACTCCCTCACAAGTATCAAGAAAGTTGCCCGAGAATATGGTTCAGATACTTCAGAATGTGGTTATGAACATTCGGGGCCTGAAGGTCAGAGTTACTGAACTATATACCTTCTTCTAAAGCACTCTAGCAATTTGCTTTCTCAGTCACTGGGAAGAGTATTTTACCATGGAGTCAGTGTCTTCTCTTGGGAGTTGGCAGGGACATTGTGCCAGGATCTGCAAATGGATTCTTAAACAAAAACTTGTGAGATTCCTGAACCCTATGAAACATCATGCCTCTTTGTTGAGGGAAGGTTGGGTATCTAACTCCAAGGCTGATGATTAGCAAACCTTCAAAAGGGCTTCCTAGAATGGAAGGACAGACACTGGCTTTAGGATCCCTAGACCTAGAAATATGATTTCTGGGAGTCTGAGACCTCCTAAGACTGCCAATTAAAGAATGCTTGACTAAGAGGTTATTTCCAAATGACACATACTCTGTAAGACAGAGACCAGTGTGTCCTCATTATCTGTGTCAAACCCCAGGGGAGACGATAGCTGCCACCTATGGTCCAGCTTTTCTTCCTAATTAGAAATACAATAGTCTGAGTCTCTCTCAGTGGAGGAACTACTCTCTTCCTCCTAAGAAGGGGGACTTCTGACAAAGAAAACTGCTCTGAGTCTGAGAGCAGAATACAGAGAAATTACAGACCCCTTTTCCAATTTTGCCCAAACATGGAAAGGGGTATGCTTGGAGCCATGTGGAACAGCCCCCCCCCCCCCAAGTAACAGCTGGTTAGGTAAAAGATTCACTTTTGGAACAGACAATAAAATCTTGGGAAAGTGGATAGCCATTGGAGACTTGGGAATCCTAGGGGAGATGATCTTGGACTGAGACTAATGTGTGGGCATCTTCCTTGAGTATAACTCTGAATATACCACCTTCCCCTTGTTTGATAATCAGATGGTGTCTCAAGGTGGATGTCCGAAAATGTGTCTGAGCAGGAGCACATGACCTGATCTTTGGTGTGATGTGATAAATATTTTAATCATGACAACTTCCTAAAAGTCAATGTCAGAGACCTTGGTAGTGCAGATATCAAGGCCAGGAACTGGTCGAGTGCCTGCAGTGAACTAGGGCCCTTAGGCCTGAGTATATCCATGAAACTTGAAAGTTACAGGATGTCGCTTTTTTCTCCCTATGGACACAGTTCTCTTTTTTGATTGTTCTTTTAGGCCTCCCTACTGCTAAAAATCTGCAGATGTGACAGGAGACTTCAGTAATGCCATGAGCATCTCTCCTTGGCCTGATATGACTGATGTCATCTTCCACTTCAGCTAACCAGCCAGACTTATAGATTTCATTCCAGAGTTTCTGCTGATGAGATAGTTTTTAAAGTACATACCATCTAAGTAAGGGAAATAAATGAATAGCACAGCTGCATCAGTATAAAGTATTTAAATAACCTTTAGTGCTGTGGTATAGAGGGAAAAAGCCCTGACTATGACTCAGATGATCAGTTTCAATTAGCATCTCAGCTGGTGTGGAAAGACAGATGTACACATTTTGATGGGAGGCTGCTTGATTCTGTGCACCTTGCATTAGATCTCTAGCTATGACTGGGGACATGCAGAGAGTGTTACCAAAGAAGATAGCGGTATTGACTGATTCACCTTGGAAGAGGCATGATACCTGTTCTTTGTAAACCCCAGGATGTCATTTGGGAGTGTATGGGGAAGGGGAAGTTAGAAATCAAAAATGCAAAAATAAACCTATTCTGAGCAGCACTAATATACTTTATTACCTTTAATTTTCACTATTATTTGTTACATAGGGATAGGTTTTAGGCAAACTCTAGCCATCCCAATGGGCCTAGTCAGCTATAAATTTACACAGACTGCAGGGAAGAATATCCAGAGCTTATATAAACAATCCTCTCTTGGTTTGTAATTTATTGGTCTTTACTGTTAAAAAGAGGTATGACTGAGTGAAAGTGAGCAGAAGCTACGGTGCACATTCACTCGCATTATAAAGGAATTCCAGCATTTGTGTGACTTCCACAAGTCGAATGGTCAGAGCAACGACTTTATTGTACTTAATTTAATATTTAATTATATATTGTTTGTGCGACTTTTCTCTTAGAAGTTAATTTGATTTCTCTTTGAAATCTGTAGCAACTGATTTTGTTTATTCTTTTCTTTTACAATTTTTTATTCATTTCAGCAGAATATGGATTCCTTAAATGAGTATGCCTTATTTGCTAAAGCACAAATATCTTGTACAGTGTAATAAGTGCTATGTATATTTAAAGGTAACACCTCCATAACACTAGTGATCTGTGTTCTTCACAGTAAAAGTTGGATGATTTGCTCACCATTATGAGCAATAAATCTAGACTTACTGATGACAATTTAATGACTGGACTGATGAGATAAATAATGTTAGGCAAAGAGCAAATAGAACACATTTAGGGAAGAATGTGTTAATTGTCAATAAAGATCACTCCACCCCTATGAAACAAGATAATGCCCCATCAAACTTTGGAATTCTGGAGACAAGGATTCAGCAATCTGAGGATTCAGAGCATACAGAAGGAAATAAAAAAAGAAAGAAAGGAAGAAGTTCGCAAAAAATAACAAAGAAAAAAAAAGAAACTGATAAATGTCTGTAAAGCAAAGGGAATGCATACTAAAAAAAGGATGCTGCTTAGTTATGTAACATACAGATTAAAGGGAGTAACATTTTTGTATAAGAAAACCTTCAGTCTACAGAAAAAGGCATCATTTTTTCAAAAGAGAAGGTAGAAAAAAAAGGGGCAGGTGAAAAAAGAAGAAATCAACATTGAACATGGAAGGAATGAAGAACATTACTGTCAGAAAAAAGAGGAGAAAGACATGCATTGACAACATGGCTCAAGCTGGGGATGTACAAAGCCAATGGGATGAGAATTGTATGTTTGCAAATGTCAAACGCAATGAAAACAGTGGGATTAATAGGAATAATGGTGATGAAGATCATTCATTTGTAACAATTGATAGAGCAGATATTATTGAATTAGTAGCTGAAGATTCTTCAGATCTGGTCAGAAAAGATATTCTTGCAATTGGAGATTCAATTATTACAGGAAATGATACATTTGTAGAGAAGATATGAACATCAAATAGTGTTATGCTTGCCAGGAGCAAAAATAAAGGATGTGAGGCAAGCCTTAGAATGCCTTAATGTAAGGAAGTATGAATCTGTTTTTATTCATGTTTGTACAAATGATCTCATCCACAAGGACTCTATGACTGTTAACAGGGAACTTAAAGCCATCTTAGATAGTATAGCTTGCACAGGTGTTAGGATGTATTTTTCACAAATCACATATATACAGTAAATGAAACTCATGTTACTGTGAATGAAAAGTTTTTGGGTAAATACTTAACATGAAAAAATGTCCTGTTTCAAAAAATGGAAATGTTTAGAGCATTCAAGACTAATTTTGGGCAGACTTGTGTTTAGACAGGATGACGTGCACTTCTGAAGACCAGGCAGGAGAAGTTGTGCAGCAGATATTTTGCAATATTTGACAAACACAAGGCAAGATTTTTGCCAGGTCGAAAATTTAACAGTTCACAGATAGCAGCATTTAATGTATTGCTGATGGTTGTTAATGCTGCAAAAATTCTTCTGCCTGGTCTTCAGAAGTGCACGCCATCCTGTCTAAACACACGTCTGCCCAACATTAGTACTGAATGCTCTACACATTTCCAGCAGCAGTCTCAGATGAGGTCACAGCAGATATGATAAAGATGCTGGGTGAGATAGGGGAGAGATGGCTCCTGAGGGTCCCAAGAAAGCTGATCTGGGCAGTACTGAGGTAGTTTGAAGTCCCAGAAACATTGGTAGAATTAGTACAGGCTATGTACAAGGACCCAATGACTAAAGTACGAACAATACTTGGCCTCACAGAGGGGTTTCCAGTGGGAGTGGATGTACATCAGGGTTCAGCTCTGAGCCCACTGCTGTTCATACTGGTAATGGACTACATTAGCAAACAGACTGGAGGGGATGGATCAACAAAGCTGCTGTATGCAGATGATGTGGCATTACAGGCAGACTCTGAGCTAGAACTTCAGTAAAGAATAGGAGAATGGAACGCAAATCTGAAGGCACATGGGATGAAACTAAGCACATATAAGATGGTGGTAATGGCAGCAAACTGGGGAAATCAGAAGAAGCTGAAAATAGAGATAGAAGGGAAGATAGTGGAACAGGTAAACAGCTTCAAGTAGCTGGAAGGGGTAGTTGAGAAGAAGGGTAGTCTGAATGAAAAGGTTAAAGCTAGAATCAGAGGGGCTGCAGCCAACTGGCATAGAGTAAAAAGTAAGGTATACAAGACAGTGGTGTGACCAGTACTACTGTATGATACAGAAACCTGGGCAGTAAAGGCAGAACAGTTGAAGAAGCTGGAGATGATGGAAATTAAGTGCCTGAGAAAGGTGGTGGGATGCACACTGTGGGAGAGATGAGGAAGTGAGGACATAAGAGCAGAAGCCAAAGTAGCTCCAATTGCAGAAAAGATCAAAGAGAACAGATTACGGTGGTTTGGGCACATGCAGAAAAGCAGAAGACAATCTGGTGAGGAAGATTTGGGACAGACAGGAAGAAGGTAAGAGGAAGTGAGGACATCCAGGAAAGAGGTGAATGGATTGTGTGAAAGAAAATCTGAGACAGTCAGGCATGAGTTTTGAAGAAGGCAGGAGTGTGGCACTGAATCGATAGAGTTGGCGACAGTTAACACGATACCCCAACCCCATGTAGAAAAATGGGAAAAAGGGGGCTGATGATGACGATGATGATGTTAATGCCAGGAGCATTAATATTAAATTTATTTATTGGAAAATTTGCTACATCCCACAAGACTGATGTTGTTATTGTTTGTGAAACATGGTTAAAGAATGATGACTGGAAACCAGTTCTGTCAGGGTATAAGTGTTTTTACTGTAACAAACATTCTAACAAAATATCAGGTGGAGGTATTATCACAGGGATTAAAGATAGTTATGAGACTTGTGATTATTACATGTTCAATGATAACGCCAATACTATAGATTGTGTAACTATGACAATAAAGACAACTCTGGAACATATAACAATTGTTAGAGTTTATAGACCATCAATGCTAAGTGCTAATGACCTAGAGGAATTCATACATTTCTTGAATACAGACAGGAGGGAAGAATAAGAATGGCTGGGGACTTAAATTTACCAGAAACAGACTGGAATAATATTGATTCAACAACATCAGTAAGGAAATTATTCACAACATGTATTAAGGAACAGTTGCTTCAGATTGTAAAAAAGTCTACCAGGAAATGTAACATACTAGACGTTGTTTGTGTTCCGAAAGTAATTACTGTTACTTCAGGTCAATTTGTACCACCACTGATGTGCAGTGATCATGGGATTATTAAGGTTAATTTGTTGCTAGATAATTCTGCCAAAATGAAATCTAAACCAATATACAAAAAAATAATAACAGATTACATGAAAGCAAGACAGTCACTATGTAAAACTAACTGGAGTGATGCATTCAATGGAAAACTGCAGAAAGAATGTGGAAAGTATTGAAAGAAAAATTCTTTGAATGCAAAAAATAAAAAAAATGTTTAACATCAGGATCTAGGCACACATTGCCACAAGGATATATTTCCAAAATAAAAAGATACTTAAGATGACAGACAAAAAAATATAAAAAAAGGAAAAGGTCAGACTGCAACTTTGAAAATTGAAATAATCAAGCTAGATAAACAAATTAAGCATAGTGTGGGACCAGATCAAGAAAGATTTGAAGAAAATTTATAAAAAGATATTGAGCATAATAGGAAACCATTTTA
The DNA here is from genome assembly GCF_019279795.1 of Protopterus annectens. Lineage (NCBI taxonomy): Eukaryota > Metazoa > Chordata > Ceratodontiformes > Protopteridae > Protopterus > Protopterus annectens. The sequence goes on along the minus strand of NC_056744.1, from coordinate 217,629,235 downwards.
TAGATACATAAGATGTGAACGGAGTAAAGACATACAAACTGACAAGCTGCGTATAGATTCCAAAATTTATTCTCAGACACAACAGATTATAAATATATTTACAAGATATTATGCAAAACAGTTTGACTCCACAAAGGAGGTGATAAATTGTCTTAGTGACAACCAGGTACTGTCAGATATTGAAATCAGATTATATTGCAAAAGAACTATGCAAACTGGATACAAACAAAGTGGAGTGAGGAGATGGGATTCATAATAATGACCTGAGAACAGTTCAGAAAGAACTTACAGTACCAATATATTTGTTATTTACTAGGCTGTGTAAATGTGGTGAGATTCCTCAAGATTGGAAACATGCACTAATTAATCCTGTCCTTAAGGGAAATGGGAGCTGGACAAACCTAGAGTCATACAGACCCTTAAGTCTACTTTCATGTTATGGAAAAATAATGGAGAAGATAATATTGGATAAGTTGTCCTGCCCCACCTTAAATAACTGCACTACACTCAAAAAGACATTTGATGACCTTTATTAAAATGTATTATACAATGAACTAGGCACACAAAAACCAACATTAATTAACTTCTTCAACAACAATGATCTCTGGGCAGCGTCACCACTCACTCTGGATGAACTTTACCTCAAGACAGTGTACCAACTCACCTTGATACCTTCTCCACCGGGGCAGTGTACCTACTCACCCACATAAAGAGGGAGCATACCTACTCACCTCACACCATACCAAAACCATAAACCAATACACCTTCTTTAGAGGGGGAACAGAAGAGGAAATCCTGTCCCTCTTCTCTGCCACCAGCCTGATCCCAGGCTGTTCCCCCTCCTAAACCTTAGCCACAATCATATCCTCTAAAAAGAGTTTCAGATGCAAATTAAAAAGATCCAGGCCCACATCATTAAGATGTACTCCATCCATCCAATACCAAGACACCTCTCCATCCCCAAAATCTCTATGGTCAATAGTATGTATCCCCAAAATCCTTAATTGCCTAGCCAACCTTTGATTCACACATCTTCTAACCCTTTCAATCACCTTATGACTATATGCATCCCTCCAACACAAACGCGGAACCACCTCTGACCACATAATTTCCATACCCGGGTACAATGCCTGTAATCTCGTCAAATCTCGCAACATAATGTCCACCAATTGTTTTTTAGGAACAATGTCCAAGTCATTACCCCCTAAATGAATGACCAATATACATGGACAACCCGCCTTCAGTTTACCCTTCTCAAATGCATGTAACAACCCATTCCACGTAAGCCCCTAACACCATGCCAAGACACTGACCACCCTAAATGTGCTAAACCCAAATTTACCCCATTATCCCTAACTAAAGCCCACTTCTCTGCCCAGTGGATGAATAAATGCCCCAAGATGATAATGTGCTTCCCGAAAAGAAAAGAAGAAAAATTAATCATCAGACCACAACTTATCTAATATAAGACAAAGATGCATTTGAAGACCACCTCTCCACCCTTTTAATCAATTCAATAGAACTACCCTCTCTAGCTAAATCTGACGCCCTACCTATCCTGAATGAGTAAGCTGCAAACCACCGGAAATCCCATACAACGTAAAACCTTCCTCACCAAAAGTATGAATCTACTACTCGACACCACCTTCCCATCCACTGAACAAAAAATTAACTGATCCACACTCCCCTTTCGCCTCCTCACAAATTCTTTTGCCCACAGTACTGGACAAATGCAATGATTCCTGTCTGATTTAAGCACCATCACACATTCCCTACCCAACTGATCTGTCTTACTCCTCCTTAATGCAATAGTAACCTCGCCCTCACCTTTAATGACATCCTTCCAATATAATGAGCCTAACAACTCCGAAATATGGAAAGTGCCAAAATATAACCATGTACGTAACGTACCCCACATAAAATAATCCATAGACCCCTTTTGCAACAAACCCTTTCAACAAAACTTTATATATCAATATAACCTCGTAATTGGCCATCTAGTATCCTTACGTTCCACCACCATTCTACCCCATCCCCTTAACATACGCCCTAATGTCCAAGACTTAGTGAAATCCTGCAACCTCACTACCTTAGCGAAAATACTAATCGCCACCAAATCCACCTTAACTGTCTGCAAAGCCCTGCCTAATCCCCAAGCACGAGCTACATAGCGCAGTATTAATTCCTCTGACCATACCCCTTCCTCCTCTGGCAGCTGAAAAATAAACTGATTAAAATCAGAAAGAGCCCTACCATACGCCTTCCTTGTAGAAGGGGCCCAGGAATGCCATACCAACCACCTGGCTACATCGACCCAAGATTCCACACCTCCTCTGGCAGGATTTCTGGCACCTCCTCCGCCCATGGAACCAACCCTCGAAACCTGCAAAACTAAAATCGGGACAAACTATCAGCAATCTCATTCCTTACACCAGGCACATGCACTCCTGTAAAAGAAAAATGTATTAGAAGGCTCTACAAAACCAATTTACGTAATACCAACAATAACAAGCCCGACTTAGCGGTCTTCTTTTGCAACACCCTCACTACAGCCATATTGTCTGAGTGAAAAACTACTCGTTTGAACCTCAATTGCTCCTTCCACACCACCAAAGCTGCCCATATAGGCATCAATTCCAGAAAAGCCACGTCCCACTTCCATACCTCCTCCCAATCCCGAGGCCATTCAGCCGCAAACCACCGACCCTTAAAATAGGCCCCCATGCCAGCACCCCCAGCTGCATCCATAAACAACTGAAGTTCCTCCTGCCCCACCCAGTCTGACTGCCAAAAAGATATCCCATTAAATTGTTGCAAAAACCCGTTCAACAACCCCAAGTCCTCCCGCACCAATTGGGTTACCTTAACCCAATGGTGTTTGCTCTTACCCCCTTTCAGCAAGTATGCCAGTGACCTACAAAAGGCTCGCCCTAGGTGTACCACTCAGCAGGCAAAATTCAAAAGCCCCAGCAACTCCATAACTGAACGAATCCGAATCTTATCCTTACCCAACATGTGAACGTATCACCGACCTAAGCCTCTCTATTTTATTCTCTGGAAAACAAAACAATCCCCACTCTGTATCAACTGTTAAACCAAGAAATTCTAATGCCCTTGCCGGACCCTCCATCTTATGCTGGGCCAATGGTACCCCTAACTCCTCACACATGACCGTAAACTCCCGCAAACCCTCCTGTGCTCCTACCTTTCCTTCGTCCACCAACAGAAAATCATCTAAACAATGCACTGCCTTTTGCATCCCCATTTTTTGCTGCCAAATCCAATGCAATACTGTACTGAACTTCTCAAAAGTCGCACATGCCACTGAACAACCCATGGGCATAGCTTTATCAAAGTAGTACTTATCTCCTACCCCCATCCCCAATAGTGGCCAATCCTCCCTCCTAATAGGCAACAATAGAAAAGCTGACTCAATGTCGACCTTAACCAACCATGGCTCCCTAAATTCCCTATTAACTTTTACTGCATCATCTAAGGAAGCATAATGCACCCTAACCTCCTCTTCTGCAATAAAATCATTTACTGAATTCCCTCCCGGATAAGACAAGTGATGTATCACTCTGAATTCCCCTTCTCGCTTCTTTGGCACCAACCCCAAAGGCGACACCCTGTAAGTACTAAAAGGTGGACTATCAAAAGGACCCAATAACTGCCCCGCCCTACTCTCTTTCTCCAATAAAACCTCCAAGATGTCCTTTTTCCCTTGAACAGATTGTAAATTCTTGCAACCCCCCCAACCCTTCCCACTGTGGACTTAATAGGAAACCCCTTTTGAAAACCCTGTATTATCTCCTCTTTGATGGCCAAGCTTGGAAACTGATGAAGCTTATCCCGGAGAATCTCCACCTTAATAGGGAACAGCGGCCCTCCCTCTATTGCCTCTAAAGAACCCGTGTCCAAATCCCTGGGACCCACAAAAATTACCCCTCCCTTGGGCCGGTTGAAAGCCTTGCCCACCAAAACCACCTTCACAACCCATTACATTGGAGTTCCAGGACAAATCCTGCTGACCACAGTTAGTGGCCGAATGACCCCCTCCACATCTAGAACAAACATGTGCAAATTTGCACCCCCACCCATGAACAGAAGCCGCTATTAAAAGACCAACACACACACACTGTTTCCAGCCCACTCAACCTTCTGTTAGAGCTCACGTAACTATCCATCATCGTAGCCAACCATAGATCTGGGTGACTCACCTCCTAATGAAGTGTCTGGTCCATAGCCTTCCGTTTGCGGAAACGCTGATCATACCAGAGCCATGCATTACCTGGCCTTAACCGCTGCGCCTCACGAATGGTAAGAAAATAGCCTAACAGCAGCTGAGCCAAGGACCTGTCCTTCTCCAGCTGCACTGCCATAAAATAAATAAAGCCAACCACCCTATTATCCCATGTCCTAGGACGAAGCTTGCCTACCCTCTGCCTTCCCAATGCTGCTAAGGCCGCTAACAAGTCCTTACTGTTAGAGGACTCTGCTTCCACTAGCCGTTGGACCCCTTCTGCATCAATCAGCTCAAACAAATGTACATACTCCCCTTTCCAAATTTTATCTTTAACCGGACCTGAAATATGAGGAGTCAGAATAACTGCTCCTGTCCCCTGCCCCAAGGACTGGGTAGCCAACCAATCCCCAGGCCAAAGCCCAAAATCAGAGCCTACCTCTGAGCCCAAGCCTAAACTGTCCCCGGAACCCCCCCACCCCCTGTTGCATCTCTAATGTGCTAGCTGCCTCTGCACCTCCTCTATTCCTTGCACACCGCCCCCGAGATCCCCAACTGCCAAGTCGTCATCCCTCCCCACCCCACCATCCTCAACCCCTAACTCCCCCGACAATGCTGTTGTAATAAAACCATTACCTGCACCTTCATCCTGTGATGTGCTGGGAACCAGAGTCTCCACTGCCATCCCCTGCTGCAATGCCTGCTGCTTTTTCCTCCTGGCTGGGGTTCTCACCACCGTGCATCGCCTCTTCTGACCTGGGGTCTGCTCAGGTTCCTGCCCCACCTCCGATGCTGTCACCTCCTGGAACAACTCCTTCACCTGGGCCACGATTGCTTGCCACCTCTGCCTCAGCTCTGGTAATTTGGCCATCTGAAAAAGAGAAACAAAATATTAGCACTATTCTATAAGCCCAACTGCCCTAATCCCTCCAAACCCCTGTTATTGCTTTGCCCCACACATTAACTTATCCCTGCCTGCCCACCATCACCTTTCACCCCTCCTGTCAGCCACCTTCTACCATTAGTACCCCATCCTACCCTAGCATATCCCCTATCAATATCCCTCCCTCTATGTATCTATGAGAAAAAAAAATTATAATTAATTAATTAAGTCCCTCTAAATATCTCCCTATCACTCAGCCACCCAATCCCCTCACTATTCATACAAACAAGGCTAAACACACTTACCTTCCCTCCCAGCATGATCCTCTATCTAAATTACGGTTGTTCCACTCAGTGCGAATGCGGACCGGCACTAGGACCTAACGGCCGAAAGACCGGCAGTAGCAACCCACTACATCACCAGGGAGGATGGAAAAGCCAACTCACCACCACCACCGAAAACTGGGACAGAGGGACACCCAACCAGCCACGACTCCATCCTGAAGGACCAGCCGATGGACCGACACCCACAAACCCACCAGGGAGCATGGACCAAAAAATCACCACAATACCACTGACAAAGAAGACGACGGACCCCCCAACTCAAGCCGAGAACACCGGGGAAGCAACATGGACACAACGGCCCACGAACCCACCAGGGACAAGGAGAAACAGGACAACCGCGATGCCATTCTGAAGGGGAAACAGAGGGCGAATGGACAGCCATGAACCCCCAGGGAGCACAAACCACCACTACCACCAATGAAAATGGAGCCGGGAACATGCTAGACCCATGAACCCACCAGGGAAAAGCTACTATGGAACGAGGGACACCCGGACAACCACAAAGCCATCCTGAAGGGGAACTGGAGAGCAGGGAGACATATGACCCCCCCCCAGGGAGCACAAACTGCAAATGCTGCCACTACCACCAATGAAATGGAGCCAGGAACACGCTGGACCACTGGGGAGCTGATCCGCCACTATACTCCAATGAAAACTGCCACCCACGACCACCGGGAGAACATCTACCCCGAGAACGAATACCACCAGCTCACAAACTCACCAGGGAGCATGAGGGGATGCTCTACTGCTACCCCCCCCAACCTAACTGGGACTGGATTACCGATGGACCCCCCCTTTACTACCACTACCACTGAGGAAAAGTTTTACTCTTTTTTTTTTTTTTTTGGAACTGTTACCCCAACCGCATGGCACCAATGGCCTGCTACCCGATGGAGCTAAGGACAGGCCCAGCCTCCCCCCACGGATGTCCCATGACCACATGGCCCCACCAACAAGGCCAACGAATCCCCAGGAGACCGGTGGATGACAGGAGCAAGAAAAACTTCACCCCCCCAGGTAAGCCTAGCACTATTCCCATCCACTTCTAAAGCTACATTATTTCCTCGGGTCATTCACCCACACACCCACACATACCCACGCATCCACTACTCTATCACCCTTTCCTATCAGTAAGCTCAAACTATCTTCCCAGGCTCCAACCCCCCTTTTACCTAATCCCTAGAAACACCAAAGGGGGAACTGACCCAGACCACCTATCCCCTTCTCTCTCCACCATCCAAGGCCTACCTTCATCTACAATACCTACAGGTCGTCTGGACATAAGCTAGTTATCACTCCACCAACTCACGCCTATTGTACCTAATTCCTCTAATCCCAAACCCTAAGTACTGTCAGAAGTCCCACCTACTCCTACCTCACTTCCTTTTACATCTCCCTCTCTCCTTAACCCTTTTACCACCACAAACTCACTATCCTAACCAACTGCAATCCTTACCTTCCTTACTACCACTATACCCTCCCCACACCTTTTTACTCCCTTACTCGTGGGACCGGGACAACTTAGTTTGTCCCAAACTGCATTTATTGTCAGAAGTGGAAAGGGCTGGGACTTGAAACCATATATCAGCATGCATATGTTGAAAACAGATCTATTACCACTTGTAACATGATGTTGTATAACAGTATAATAACAGCTATGAATGAAAAATTGTGCTGTGATGTAATTTATATAGATTTAACTTCAGGATTTGATAGAGTTATACATAAAACACTGATCAATAAATTAGAACAACTAGGTATTGATGTACTCTTGATAAGATGGATAGCTGAATGGCTTACAGATAGGACATGGCAAGTATCATACAGTAATTGGACAAGTCAAATTCTTGGTTACAGTTAGGGTGTCCCAAAGGGCTCTGTCCTAGTCTGGTAATTGTTTTGATTGTATCTTTTGGATCTATCTTTTTCACCTGTGGTGTTCTACATTCTGTAGGCAGGTGCCTTGAAAATGGGTAAATTTATTACATCCGTTACAGATAAGGCATGTCTGCAAAAGAACTTTGGGCACAGGAGTATAATATGCTGATAAATACATCAATAACTAAGCATATGAGATTTGGGAGTCATACACTGATAGGTGAATATGTAATACAGCACACAGTGATTGAATCTGTAGACTCATTTAAGGACCTGGGTATACGGATAGATCCAGCTTTGAGTTTTTTCTAGTCATATCAACAAATTGGTTAATGATAGTTATAGAACTATAGATTGTATAAAACAATACATAAAGCCTAGGAATTCAGAAATGAGGAAGCCATTGTTTGTTAGTTACATTAGACCCAAACTTGAGTATAGAAAAGCAATATGGAAACCTAAACAAGCATTATGGCAGAAATGTATCAAGGGCATCCACGAATGTGAAAATTTAAGTTATTATGAAAGACTAAAATATCTGAGCTTGTACAGTGTCTCTTATAGATATTTAAGAGGAGACCTAATTCAGGTATATAGGGCATTTAGAGACAACCACCACTGGGAATGCCTAGAGTTTTCAAAAAGTAGCAGAAAATCATCAGACAACCTTTGTAGAAGATACTATAGGAATAAGAAGTGTACTAATTGGTTCTCTGACAGAGCAGCTGATGCATGAAACAGACTACCAAATTACATTTAAGCATGCACTAGTTTAGATATTTCTAAGAACAGCCTGGACCCCTATTAAGGGAACAGCTGTTCTGGTATATTGGCAGGCTACAAGGGCATTAATGTTCATGCTTGAAATATTTATATGCATGTATGCACTGCATCAGGGTCCTCGATCTCCTTATTGGCTCCTGACATGGGTTGTGTTGTGTTGGGTTAGGTTTAACCCAGGGTAGGCAAACATAAGTCTAGTACTCTCAGTGAGTGAGGGCAGGACCTGGAGTAGGCTGCTGGTCAGGTGTGAAAGCTATGAAAGAGAGAAAAAAAGCTAAAAGTAATTAAGCACAATGAATAGATTTTTTCAAATACATATTTCATTATGTAATTCTAACACGGTAGGAAAAAAGTGAGCTAACATCCCCATAATGGCATGATAACATACCTCATCCAATATACATCCATCTGAAGTCTCCCTGAAAATGGTTCATAGGCTTAATGGTACTAACATGCACACACACACACACACACACACACACACACACACACACACACACACACACACACACACACACACACACACACACACACACACACAAACACACACACACTTAAATATAACAAAAGAGAACTCTTAGTCAAGAAGCATGTACTTTATGTTTATGTCTGGTCTTCTTTTAAGCAATATTTTGAAAATGTAGATCACTGTTGTCATACTAAAAATTTGTTTAATTTGATATAGATATTGAGGTAAGATGTAAGTGCGTGGAGCTACTAATGTAATCAAACATACTAGAACAGCCTATATAACACAAAAATGTTTAAGAGGGCATAGAATATAAGATAACAAGATCTGTTTAGGTTAGGATACATATCAAAGTTTACAAACATTTTCCTTGACATACAGTAGGTCATACAATTGTAGCTCATTTTCATACAGGTAGTTTGTTCCTCAGTAGGATCACAGTGTGACAAAAGCTCCAGAACTTTATAATTTCAAGCTACATTAAGTTTCTGGGAGCCTGGATGTAAGTCTTGTATGCCATGACATAATGATACAAGCCCCATCAGCACTGTACAATGTCCATGCTGTCATGTTAAGTGCTTTGCTTTTCACAATGTGTAAATATTGGTAACAGTCCGGCTCTGTGAATAAAATCTCAATAGTAGGGAGACCACATTCAGTTTGGGTCCACTCTAGGGTTACCACCTTTTCAAATACTCAAAGTGAAATTTTGCAGGGCAAAACATATCCACATCCAGTGCCAAGGACAGAAGTTTACTTTTTGCCAAAATAAAAGCTTATTCTTGAAGCTTTTCAGTTGCTTATGATATTTCATGTAATATTTAGGTGTTTCAGATACAAAATAACTGCCTATTAAAGAAAACTTATGAAATATATATATTTTTGTCCTAAGATGTCAGAACATTTTCCATTTTTTTAGGGGTTTTTTTCCCTACAGGGCACAACTGCCCTAAGAGGGAAAGGTGGTAACCCTAGTCCATTCCATTCTTTTCCTTGGTTGCAGCCTACAAATCGGGTCTATATTACATAGTCGAAGCTTTAGGTAATCGAATACCTAAAGCTCAACACCAAAATAGCGAAAACTGTAAACATCGAATGGCCACTTCCACAAATTCTTTCATAGGGAAAGAATCTGCTTGGCCGAACCCCCCCAACTAAATATACCAACTCTGAGATCTCTCTACAGTGGAGAAGAGGGCAGATTCCTGATAACGGCCGAGCAAATTCTTTCCCCTCAAAAGAATTTGTGGAAGTGGCTGTTCGATATTTACAGCTTTCGCTCTTTAGGTGTCGACCTTTAGGTATTCAATTACCTAAAGTTTTGATCACCTAATATAGACCCTACAAATCTGCTTACAGCAATCCCTCCAAAAGGCACTAAAATGTCTATCCTAAGGAAGTTGTGCAGCATGTGATGATGAATGGGAATAACTTCAAATGTCTATAAACCTGATCCTATTAGATTGTTTCTCCTTACAGCACATCTCATTAATAGCTTGCAAGAGACGTATCTGTTACTCAGAGTAATCATAAATTACAATAATCTGCTATTAAAATGTTTACTGTAGCATATTTCACTGTTGTTAATTTAACTGCTGTTGTCACACAGGGACTTTTCCTTTCAAACAAATTGCTGATATTGATCAGTGGAATAATTAGAACCCTCCTTATACATTAGTGAATCAGATGAAGGTCATCAGCGACACTGAAACTGTGCAGAAATTCATTAACCTTGTGAAGTTTACTGATAATATCTATATGCTGTAAAACAGACTAAGGTACCAGTGATACAGGCATTGCAATACAATGGGACATTAGGTTGCTTTTTATATACACTCTACCTAAATAGACATTGTAAGCTGTGAAAATGACAAAGGTAAGTATTATGCAACAATATTGTATGCCATTATATAGAATGAGGTTGTTTTTATGACACTGCTATTCCTTGAGGTAAGCAGCGAAGTGACATTTAAACCTCATTTAATTTCAGGGATGCTTTAAGAGAATGAAGAATGTTAAACAATGTAATAAACATTAAGTGACATGGAAAGGAACAAAGCTAGTTACTTAGACTGCAATCAATGCTGTGTGTAGGAAATTGTCAGGAGACAAACAAAGTGAGAGCAGGAACATTTCAAATACATTATGTGAAGTTGAGCAAACAAGGAAACAAAGTGTGCAGTTAATAATGACCAAATCATGTAAATTATTTAAGTAAACAGACAAAACTATTCAAATTCCAGCTTTGTCACAATGTTCAGAAAGGGTGCAGATTCTAACAATGACATTATTTGTCTGAATACCATCTTCTAGATGCATAATATCCACCCCATGTACCATGACTGCAGTGCAATCATAATATGTAACCCACGTTGGCAAACTGTATAGGTACTTGTGCATTGTATATTGTTTTTTATCCAGCTGTATTTGCTAATATACAATATAGTCCAAACATGCATATAAGGCCAAATAAGACCCTTGAGGGCAAATGTGATAATGCCATTACTGCATCTCTATAACTGGTTTATCTGTTGCTTATCTGTATGTTCGATGTTTTACCAAAAACCTGTTTTTCTTTGCCATAGTTTATTTCAGTAAGTAAACACTACTCTTAAATCACCTATTAATCTGCTCTCTTGCAACTCTACATCTCTGAATGCTACTTTAGTAAACTAACTTCACAGACCATCGTTTCCATAATTCTAAAGATATTTTCATGCACTGTTAAAAATAAAATTCTCTGCCAACTTACCAGCTAGTGGAGACGGTTGCTTGAAAAGTAGATGGTGACATGCACCACTGAGCATGAGATTCATGTATATCTATAGCTATATCTATATCTATATCTATATCTATATCTATATCTATATCTATATCTATATCTGAGAGCACTACAGAATCCCAAAAGCCCAAAATCCTGAAGACCAAATCCTGAGACCAAATCTCGAAAGTTCAAAATGCTGAAAACTCAAAATACTGAAAACACACATGATACCAACACTTACTATATTCCAACACAAGTACATACAGAAACATATTACCTTTCAACTATACACAAGGGGCAAGCCCCCTGCAAGCCCCCCACACCCCCTGCTAATTAAATATATATTGACTCCAGGATTGCACTTCACTACACTAAGTCCGCTCTCGGAGTTGATATATTTAAGTAGCAAGGGGTGTGGGGGGGGCGGCGCAGCCTCCTACATGGAGGGGGGGTACTTGCCCCCTGCTTATATTTGGAGAAGAGTAATATGGTTTGTGTTTTATTTGTTTCTGTATGTACTTGTGCTGGAATATAGTAAGTGTTGGTATCCAGTGTGTTTTCAGTATTTTGACTTTTCAGCATTTTGAACTTTCGAGATTTTGGTCTTCAGGATTTTGGGCTTTCAAGATTATGTAGCGCTCCCCTATATCTATATCTATATCTATATCTATATCTATATCTATATCTATATCTATATCTATATCTATATCTATATAAATATATATATCTATACCTATGTCTATATCTATAGAGGTAGATTTCTTGGCATTAGATTACTGGATCCAGCACACGGGTGTAGCAATAAAAGCTGCTGCTTCACAATGATTGGTCCTTATTTGTTTTTTGGCTGCAGTGCTTTTGGTATAGAGTCTCCACAACCTGTTTGTTACTATGTATTTTCAGTACTAGCCATGGCAAATTTATTCTACATCTGAAAGAAACCCCTTAGTGAAATAGACAATCCTCCAAACTGTCCCCAGGCATGTGTGCATGTATATGTGCATATATCTGACTGTCCTTTGACAGAGATAAACTAGTGCCCTCTCTAGGATTAGTTTCCCTCTACTGGTGCCAACTTAATAGCAGGAGATCATCTACTTCCGCTGCAACCCAGAATTGAATGAAGTAGAAATTGGAGAATGAATCAGTAAAGTAATTTGGATCACTAAATAGGTTACTCTACTTGGTAATTAACATTAAAGACAGTATTTATGCAGTGTGAATCCATCCATCCACTGACCCATCCATCCATACATACATACATACATTCACCCCCCCCCCCTTTTTCCTGATTTTGCACATGGGGTCAGGGTGTCACTTCACCAGCGACAACCAACTAGAATAGAGCCAATGTTCACACCACTAGGTCCTGGGATGAATGAACCTTTTGTCTGACTGCCCTGAGATCTCTGACAAGACATATGAAGGTGGGAAAATCTTCAGGTAAAACCACCACCACTTGTTTCCTCATTTGAAGAACTGCCATAACAGAATCACATAAAAGGTTTAAAAGAATGTGCAAGTTTGCAAAATATTACAATAGTTGTTACTGTCTCCCAGAAATATTGTTTGACCTCTGGAATGAAGCTATAGGCCAGAAAGCTAGTTTCTATGAAATTATGACTTAGCATTGACTTTCTCAAATGTATTCACCTAACAGTGTTAATATTTAGAAGTATCAATGCTAATCCAACAATCTGACACCATCATCCAAAAAGAAGATCTTGAGCCTCTATAAGCTAATGTACAAACTATTGCACATTTGTGGTTGTTTCTGCACTCATTAGAAGCATCCAGTGGTTAGGTGTTTACCTCCGATGAGTTTGACTAACAACAGTATGGCCCCAATTTCAAAAGACTCGCTGTCAGTGTAAGTGACCACTTACAAAACTAGGCTAAGAGCAGGTGTTTTGGACCCATATAGTTAGCCTAGTTATAAACATGGTTAAGTCACTTAAACTGATAGCAGATGTTTCAGAATCAGGGCAGACTTACACTGAGAGTAACTCATTTGGAATTCGGCCTTATACCCCTCACCCCTTTGATATAAAGGGTGACCTCCTCCTCACATGTGTGCATGCTTGTCAATCCTGAGAAGTTTGTACCTCTGGATACAGTACTTAGTATCACTTTCATGGTGTACAAACCATATTTTTGTGACTGCCATGGTTTTGTGTAGTCAGGTTTCTTGAATACACTATGGATATTTGCTTGAACTATCCAGTGATTAAAATAGATAATGTTTGGAACAAAAAATATGCCACTTCCCAAAGGAGTTTGGGAAACAATATTGGAATTAGGGCTGATAGAAAAGTTGAGACATTTGGCAAATGCCAATGTCTTTGAACATTGAAATTGAGAACTTTGAAGGGGAACTACAACATTGTGTTTCAGAATTACATTTGTATTTGCTTTGCAAATTATTATCATTATTAAACTTTACTGAACTCCTAAAGTCACACAATACAGCACCTGAGCACCTCATCACATCATTACATAGTATAAATGTGAGGCGTGTAGCTCACATAATGTTACTTTTGACATGCACATGACATACATTATTTAAGAAGTCTGATTACAAATTCTGCATAATTCACTGGAAGGCAAAAGAGTGAATGTGTGTGTGTGTGTGTGGGGGGGGGGCAGTGACAAGCAACCTTCAACACATAATGCCGAGACTCATGAAGTTTTCTTTTTTGGAACTGTACTTCATGTCATTGTTGAGATGCACCCTGGGATTCACAAAATGGCTACAACCAGTGGTAAACAAAAGCTCAGCCATTTTCCACTGGCCTTAACCTTTTCTTTCTGTAGAATCATCTCAGTGGGCTGTCGTCATGGTTTACTGCAATGCTAATGAGGCATTCTGCTTGAATGGCATACAATAATAAGTAGTGTACTTTCCCCTGGAAATTCCTGCAGTAAGTGATTTATGCAACAAACTATTCAGTGAACTACTCAGCTGAGTCAATCAGTACCGCCATTCATGTTAATTAACTCATTCAAGCCCATAGAACCTTTTTTGTCTAGTTCTAGTTAAGACCCATAGCTTCTTATAGTGTCCAGAGCTTTTTTGGGTCTGGCTTCTTTAACTAAGCAATTTTCCAGATAATAATAGGCAGTATTTGAAAGGGCAAAGATTTGTTAACAAAATGACACCAATATTGTAAACCTACAATGTCCTGGGTAAACTGATTAAGCACTGCTTGCACTTAGTATTCTTATTTTCATATTTATGTTCATATTATTATAACTCAGAGACCTAAATGTCATTGAGGGGTGTGGTGTGAAATGTCATGATAGGGAAACAGGAACATTCATTGCCAATGTCCATTTATATTACACTGTACTGAAGATAATGCAAGTTATTTGTTAATAGTTATGAAAGGAAGCAATATTTGCCTATATATTTATTACTTCAAAACACAAAAGGCTTACAAACTATTGCATGGTGTCAGGTGAAACCTTACATGTTGAAGAAAACTGTCATTGATATTTGCACGATAAGCTGCACATCTCAAGAGATATTGTGTTAGTTATGTGATAATTAATCAATTAAGCATATGTTTTCATATTTTTGTAACTATCTCAATAAACATGCCTTCAGAGAGGAATTTCTTGTTATTTTGTTAAAGCTTGTATATCTGGTTAACAAAAGCATTCTAACAATTTATGACTAGATTTTTCAGATTAAAATATATGACAGCTTGTTTGAGATAGTTCAGCAAAAAAGTATAATTTGGAGGGTTCGGGTACATTATATAATATAATAGCATTTATGGAAAGACTGAATTCTCTGACTATTATCACTATAAAGAACACTTCTTACTGATAACAGTGCTGTTTGTACAGTTTTAATGACTTTTATTGTTCACAAGACATTTGTTTTTATTTATTGTATACATTTTAAGCTAATTTTTCAAAAGTGACTTGGAATTTAAGATGTGTGTAGAATGCTAGAGGTGTGACATTCCACACCACAAATGAGGTTTGGTAACAAACCAAGTTGTCCTGGGACATCTTTAATAGGGTTAGGCTGATATATTAATGGGAGTTAAGTGGGTGGGGGAGGTGAAAGGGTTAACTGGAGGGAGGGATGATTGGGAGGAAATTAGACAAGGGGGAGGGGCTTAAGGGGTTTAGACAAGTGTAGCTGGGTAAGTAATCATATTTTGGCATGTACTTGCTACAGCAAGTACTACGTCCTTGACAACCTGTAGGTGGTTAAAGTAGGCCTTGGGCTAATAGTGGTAAGGTACAGTACAATTTATTTTTGGGGGGTGGTGTAGTGGGACTCCACTTGCAAGGTTGGGGATATCTGTTAATTACAAAAGGTGAGCAATATGGCAAAGTGAAGAAACAGCAAGCCACAAAATGGATAAACCAAAAATAAAAACGTGCTCCACAACGTTCGAAATAGGTTAATAAAACAAAGCTTTTGGACCATAAGCCCTTCCTCGGTGTTATATAACACTGAGGAAGGGCTTATGGTCTGAAAGCTTTGTTTTATTAAACTATTTTGAATGTTGTGGAGCATGTTTTTATCTTTGATATCTATTAATTGCCAGATTGTTTATCCTTTATTCCCGATTGTTAATTATTTAAAGGGGAGTAAGACAGTGTTTTCCTTTTCTTTTAATACTTATAGAATTAGGATTGGAGTGCTGTTTTATGGTTATGGTCATCATTTAGTGGGGCTCGTAAGCAGAGGTGCATGGGACATGATGCTGGAATATGGTTGTGGATACAAGGCAGCAGCAATTTGTTGGTGGGGGTTTGTGGTTATTTTGCTGCTGGGGTCGCTTTCCAGCTTCTTAGGATTGTAGAACCTTACCTTCCCATTAAGGGAAGTAGTGTGGCTTCACAATAATTTCACTGCTGGCTTAAGGGAAGCAGTGTGGCCTCACTGTTCAGTTGGTCAATTTAGTCATCAATTTCTTGCATAAAAAAAAAAATCAGAGTTATAGTTTCAGGCGCTTTCACAGATTGCGAGGCACCTATTTTTAAGTACTGGTTGCATGGGCACAGTAAGTTCAGGTGTAGGGCAATTTTCAATGGTTCCGCTGAGTGGTGAGATGGGGGAGTGTTTTTCGTGGGTTAAGGGGTTTGCGGAGTTATGGCCTTTTGTCATGTATGTGCAGGATAATGTTAGCAGATTGTGGTGTGGTGATTACAACAGTAAGTGTTTTCCTAAAGGGTTTTTTTTTTTTTTTTTGTTAGGCAGCATTTACGGAGCGTGCCCTATTTGTAGTGAGGGGAGGAGCAAATAATGTAAGGGGTTTTGGGGGAATGGTGGTGAGATGACATGATTTGTCTTTTCAGAAATCTGTTGTTTTTATGGAGCTTGAGTCTTGGTATCTGTTGGTTTGGTGACAGCAGTACATGGCATTCACTCTGTGCAAGCACAATAGTGCTATGGGCCTTAGACCAGTTACAGCCTTAGTCATGTATGTGCATTTGCTCCATGAGGCTAGGAGATGTGTAGTTCAAGTAATTTCTTGGCTGACTGGTGAGGGTTTTGTTATTCAGATTTTAAGCACTGCGTTGAAGAGAAGCGATTTGAAACTGGATGTGAACCATTACATGTTACAATTTTTTTTTCTCTACAATGGTAGGCTCATTTCAATCGGTGATGTCGCATGGATGCAGCTGTTTGGTTAAGGTTAGTGCATCAGGTAGTGGATATATAGGTAAATGCATGCACAATGGTAGGCCCATTTCAGTCAGTGCTGTCTCATGGATACAGCTTTTTGGCTAGGGTTAGTGTATCAGGTAGTGAATATATAGGCATGTAGTATGTATAATTTTCAAAGCCCTTGCTAACGCAACCCCTTATTCTGGTGTCATGCTAAAGCTACCTTTATATGTGGTTATTTGATGGTGGATGGTTTATATCAGTATCTGAGCAGTACATGGTGACGTGGGTGTAGCTGCAACTGCATAATCTTTTGCAGAATTTTTTTTTTCTTAACTGGAGTTTTTGGCTGTGGCAGCAGTCCGGGGACTGTGTAGAGTCAGGACATCATGTTTGATTGCTACCATGGCAGGTGCTCTTTCAGTGGTTTACTTTTAGGTTGTGCAGGGCTCAGAGGCCATCCTTGGGGGGCCATTGCAGCTGGCGGAGTGACTGTGGTGGCATGGTGTGGTTGAGTTGTGCCTTTGAGGTGACAGCCAGGTTTTTGGGGGCTTGGCAGTGAATTCCACAATAGTTGGTATGGCACAGGCACAGTGGGCAGTAATGGGGGAGGTTCCTGTGTATTATGATGCCCTCCATGGTTTCACAGATTAGGTGATGTACCTGGTCAGGACTGAGAACCTCTGCTTCAAAATTGGGGGGAATTAAAGGTAGGTTATGTTGCAAAGACCATAACACTGATGTTCCTAATTACGTGCTTGCCCTTCTAAGCTAAGTTTAGCATCTCTTGCCACTCCTATGACTCAGAATCAAGAACACCATAGTTGTGTAACTGCTATGGCTTGTTTAATGAAGGTGGTTGAACACATATGGTCCCTTCACGCAGCAAAATTGCTAATTTCAATTTTTAGTTAATAAGCGTCTGTTGAGCTATATCCTTGAGATACAATAGGTAGCGCTGTCTCATGGATACAGCTGTTTGGTCTCTGTTACATCTTGGGCTTCGATAGTTTCACGCAACAGTGATACAATTGGATTGTTCTCCTGGCAGGTGTCCCTGAGGGTTTTAGCAACCTTGGTTTTGTCCAAGATTTTGTTCTGATTGGTGTTCATACAGGTCATCTTGCAGTTTACAGTGGGTTGCTCAGAGCAGACTTTTACCCTGCACTGTCAAGGGAATTTGCAGGTGACATATTTCTTTATGGTACAGGATTTGCAGTAAGCTAACCTTGCACAGAGTTTAGCAGTGTGTCTGGATCGTCAGTTGTTGGTCTGTTTCTCATGGAGTCGTGGTTTTCTGGCAAGTCTTTGGCAGATTATTGGGGGTTGAAGGCATGAAGGAATGACATGCATTTGAATTTCAGACTCTGTTCCCTTTGGAAGGTCCGTGCAGATGCAAAACCTGGTATTCTATCAGATTTTCAGTTGGTAAGAGCAATATTGGAAATTGTGTTTATTTTGGGGTCCTTTTCACACTGTTATGGCTGTCTAAATTTCTTGCTATAGAAGGTTGAGAGGTATAGTAGTTGTTGCCATACTCTCTTAAATCAGAAATCAGTAACCCTATTTATTGTACAAAATAATTTCTCTAGTTAGTGGGCCTGAGTCTCAGTTACGTATGGATTGTTTTCAGTATGGAGTTCATTATTTACAGTGTTTAACTAAAGGTAGTGGCAAAGTTGCTGCTAGTCTGCTAGAGGGGGCATGCCTGCTGAATGATTTTAGGTGTGGTGTGTAGTCCATACAAGTAGCAGTTCTGCGGGCTGGAAGTCAGTCGGGGGGATATCGGGGTGTTGTCATACCTTTGAACTGTACAGATTTTCATAGAATGTCCAGATTTTGCTTCATATTTGCTTGGTTTTCATAGTCTGTGGTTTTGGCAATTAGTAGCACAGTATTAAAGACTAATTTAGGAACAGGTTAGTCATTTGAGTTTCTTATGTTGTACCATCAGAGGATACCTCAGTTCCTCTTTATTTATGGCTTGTGAACACTTAATAGTTTTAAGAGATTCAGAAGTATGGGCTTTGTCGATATCATCTGGACGAAGAAGTAGAGAGGTATGTGGGTTTAGAGCTTTGGCAAGCGAAAGAGGAATAAAAGGAGCAGAATGTGGTACACATACTAGTGGCATATTATGGCATATTACAGCCTCAACTGGGAAAATTAAGCAGGCTATGGGGGTGGTGGTGAAAGAGTAGAAGGGGAGCCTTTAAGTCAAGATTACATTGGAAAAGTTGATGGGGGAATATGGCAGTGGGTTTCCCTTGATAGCACTCAATGTTAAGATATTTGGTTGTGGCAGTGAATTTACAGTTTCTTTTTTGTTACAGATCAATGAGGGATGACTGCACAGTGGACATGGGAGCAATCAGAAATGGATAGGTGTAAAGGCAAGCACAGTGTTCTGGAAGAAGAAGAAACTTGTGGCTGCCCAGGATGATGAAGCATAACCAACTTTTTGTTACTCTGGAATAAGTATTAATGTTTTATGGCCTTGTTTGATTTGTGATGCATGATAATGTACAATATATGGTAGAATTGCATGTTTAAATTAAGTCCTAATCACTTGGTTGGGCTCACTGAGGTCATAGATGGAGTGCTGAGTGAGTAACAGTCAATGCCCTGATGGAAATGGACTTGAAATGTAAAGGTTTTGTTTTGTGGATGTTTTGAGGGCTGGAGAGGCTATAGGGTAGTAGGTAATTTTGTTCAATGGTCATTAAGGCACGTTACAGTTGGGGCAGTGGTAATTTCTTGCAGATGTCGGACATATTTATTTTGGCCAATTTGAGTGGATTACTTTGAGCTAGGAGTGGTGGATGGAGTGGTGGACAAGGTGGTCTCTGGTAATTCCCCTTGTTGGGACATTAAGGCAAGTTAGGGTGCTATGATCATGTAGTTGGGAGCTGATTATTGCATTGGAATGTGTGGAAAGTTAGGTAGAGGTAGGTAGGTAGGGGGCTAGGGTGAAACTGGTGGGGACAGATTATGGGGTGTGGGGATTCCACAGCCAGAGTAGAGTCACATCATTCATAGGAGAACAGGAACTTATTAGGCTAAAGCCCCATTGCTCTTGCAAGCCAGTTGACTTCAACACCCTGCTATCAAGTGGTTTGACTCTTAGGTGATTTTAGTTACTCATCCAGTTGTTTAAACCATATTTTTGGGGGAAGGGCCAAAGACGAGTTGTTTTTTTTTTTTGACAGGAGGCCTGAGGGGTTCCTAACGTGTGGTTGTTGGGGTGATAAGTTTGTCCTTTGAGTAGGTGGGGTGATTGCCATTTGGTAATGAGTACACTAGTAGTGTTTATGATTGGGCACATAGATTACTTCATGGTTGGGCTTAGGGGAGTTTTCAGGAACAATGTCATGGGGTTCTGGTTTTGGATGTTAGTGTTAGGGCATGGTTTTGGAGTTAGTCTATTCCCTACAGTAATCAGGTTACTGTACATACAGAGCTGTGTAGTTTAGTGGGCTAGTGTGAGATGCTATAGTTGACAGGGTCCTGGGTTTGAGAATTGTGTTCAAGGGGTTATAGTTTTTGTGACACTTGTTATGGCTATAGGTTGTCATTCTGGAAAGGTTGAGCCATGGTTAGTGGCTTGAGGGAAGTGGACTAAAAGGAATGTATTCTCTTGGAGTGGAGGTTTCAGTGGTACAGTGGGGCCATGGGTAATCCTACTTTATTTGGTTTTATCAAGGCGCATTCCAGTGCTACTAGGTCAAGGCATGGGGTTGATCACGGGGTTCTAAGGACCTTCAAATGGGTACACTGAATGATGTTTGGCTTAACCCTTCCCTTTATGAGAGGTTATTGGCTGGACAATTTTGGGTAGAAGGGAGGGGGGACAGCCTGGTCAGGCTAGTTGGTCGAGAAGAGGGACAGGATTGCCCACTTTTGTTCCCCCTCCAGTGTGTGGAGGTTTATTCCAAGGATTTGTGAAAAGAAATGAGCAGCTGAAGGAAGTTTACTGAATAGGTAAGCAAATGGAGGTAAGGATGCTGCTTATTTGTTATTTTGGTAATTTGGTGAACGGTTTATTAAGCAAGCATAGGTTTGGATGCTGCTTACTGGGCAGGTTGAGCAGGCACGCAATCCTGATTAACATTATAAGGAAGTTTATAAGTAAAGTAAGTGAGCAAGGGTATGGACGCTGCTTACTGGGCAGGATGAGAAGGTATGCTGTCCTGATTAACATTACAAGGAGGTTTATAAGTAAAGTAAGTGAGCAAAGGTATGGATGCTGCTTACTGGACAGGATGAGCAGGTATGCTGTCCTGATTAACATTATAAGGATGTTTATGCTGTGTTTAGAATCAACTATACTATGTCCAGTTGTAAATAAACTGGTAATCAAAAGTTATGGAAGTTAAATAAAGGTCATCAAATGTCATTCGGTGTGATGTGTTTATTGAAGGGGACCGGGACAAAGGTGTTTATGAGATAACATGGCCAAAGGTTTATATTCACCCATTACTTTCAATAAAAGAGAACCTGTTAGAGGTAAACGGGAGTTTAGCGATGGTGTGTGCATGTGTCTGTGAGTGTGTGTGTGTGTGTGTGTGTGTGTGTGTGTGTGTGTGTGTGTGTGTGTGTGTGTGTGTGTGTGCGTGTGTGTGCGTGTGTGTGCGTGTGTGTGCGTGTGTGTGTGTGTGTGTATGTGTGCACGTGTGTGTATATGCAGTATTATAAATGGTGTCAGGAGACTGTGTGTGTGTGTGTGTGTGTGTGTGTGTGTGTGTGTGTGTGTGTGTGTGTGTGTGCATGTGTGTATGCCTAGGTTACTGAAGTATGTGGGTTAAGGGTTAGTTAGACTAGGTACATGTGCATATGTGGGGGATGTGGGGATGAATGAGTGTGTCTGTGATTGCTATCACATGGAGGGATGCTCGATCTAGAATGAATGTGTGTGTGTGTGTGTGTGTGTGTGTGTGTGTGTGTGTGTGTGTGTGTGTGTGTCATTCCTCTCAACCTGGAAACATTAAAACTCTGGACAAAGGCCCATGAAAAATAGGTACAAGTCTGTGCGCTAATTAACATAAAATTTACATACACAAATATGCAACCCCACCCACTCTGATGGAATTGTGGGATACCAACTTTGAAACACAAACTGAAGAATAGACAACCAAAATATGACCCCAGACCCTGTAGTAAATGGTAACCATTTTTTTTAATGTGTAGCAATGATGTTAACTGGGAAGGGAGAAGATAATGAACCTTAGTATTGTGTTTTTGGTGACTTGCAGTATGTGGGTTTTGTGATAAAAGTAGGGCATTTAATGGTAGGCAATATTCTAATCTTAGCTAAAGAATATTATAGTTTGCTAGATACTCCAAAATCATTCTCTATAGCCTACTGATCGGTGGCATAGCTAGAGTTTGTGCCGCGTAGGGGTGCCCTACCCCATACAAAATCATGGTTGAATTGGGCCCCCATACATAGCCCTACCCCCTGCAGCCACTCTGGTGTCCCATTACTTGGCTATTTTGCCCAATTTACCATAAACAATGTAATGTGCATATGGCTTTACCTCTGCAGGGATTATTTGGATTTCATTTAAAACTTTTATTTTACATTTAATAGCACAAACACTAATAAACATCTGCGAAACAAGGCAATGCAGTCTCACAATGAAAATAGGCTTAGCATTAAAACTTCTCTGTCCTTGAAAGTAAACGCGCATTCTTTGAAACAGCATTGAAATCCACATTCAAAGAAAATGCATCTGGCTAGTGACAGATAATTACCTTTGGGCTGTTTTCAAATCATAAGACCCCTTGCACACAAAACATACATGCTTTATTTGCTACACCTTCTGGATTGTATTAAATTATATTCCTTGCATAATACAGCACACTTGTTAGAGCGCATTTTAAATTTATTATTTTGAACATTTTACAGTAAGCAATGAAACAAAATACATGAACCGATACTGACAAAACTGCTCAGATCAGAATATTTCCATCATAAATGTCTTCCCAAACTTCTACAATCCACCAGTATCAGTAAATATGCACAATCTCTGCAGAGGTAAGTCATCTAAATAAGTTCAACTTAAAGAGATCTCTAACAAATGAAGAGATTGCTGCTAGCAAACAATTTATATTTTGTTTCATCTACAATTAAAGTGCCTGCTGCCCTTGAGAGATAAATTGTCTGTTACATTGAAAAAATGATAAGCTACTAATATTGCAATAGGGGGTGGAATGCAAACTGATAACGGGTTCATAGTTACTAGGTATCTCTGCCAAAGAGGACATTTTCAGGACTGCAGCATCCACCCCTTTTAAAAGTACAACACAGTACAGTATCAGCAATCACAGTCTTCTGCACAAAAAGGAAGTATTCTACCTGTTGTGCTTCTAACATAAACTGACTTTGCATAAGCAGCATTACATTTCTCTCTGCCTGAGGAACTATGCAGCACAAGAAATCTGAAAAAAGGCAAAAATTATCGGAGCCTGGAGACAAAGGCCCAAAACCAGGGACACATTTTAAACATTGCTTGTACAATCTTAGAAACGGTAGAATAAAATGTTTTGTGTTACCATGTGTTTCCTGAAAGACAGCCATTTAAGTTTCAGTCTTCCTATCATTATGTAGTAAATTCAGTTCTCACTAATTTGATAGAAAACCACAAATTTTAAGAGGAACAGACCAATGAGCTGGTGTGGGTAGAGAATTCAGGCTCTTTCTCCTTGTATCTAAGGTACATGGTTTGAGCCTGACTACCTCTAACCACCAGATATGCTTAACTGCGGCATTTCACACACAGCTAGAATAAACTGAAGCAGCACACATAGAATGGGAATAGCAAATAAAACAACAGCAACCTGGGCAGCCCAGTAGATAATCTTGTCAGATACCAGCTAGAATAAATGGAAATAGCCCGCAGATAGAGTAAACGGAAATGGCCTCAGCTAAAATGATGCACAGACACTAGAATAAACTGAAACTGCACACAGAGAATAGTAATAGCAAATAAAACAGCAATTTGGGCAGCTAGAATAAACTGAAATGGTATACAGAGATAATGGTAATAGCAAATTAATCAACAGCAACTTGGGCAGCTAGAACAAACTGAAACGGCACACAAAGAATGGTAACAACAAATAAAACAATAGCAACATAACCTTGCCAGATACCAGCTAGAATAAACTGAAATGGTCGACAGATAAAGTAAACTAAAATGGAGCAAATAAACTGAAATGGCCTCAGCTAAAATGATGCAGCCCGCAGATAAACTTACCAGCCAGCCCAGCAGATAGAGGAAACAAGCAAATAAACTGGAAATGGCCCAGCCCACCTCATGCTTATGAATGCACAACAAGTATTGGTCAGACAGACATTAGAATGCACATCAGCCCAGCCAAGCAGATAAAGTGATGAAATGGCTCACAGTCAGATAAACTTGCCATAGAGAAAAATAAAACAACACTAATGGTAATAAATAAGGGCCTGTAACATTCTTAGGAATGCACAACAAGGATTGGCCATACAGACGTATGAATGCATAAGGATTAAGGAATCATTCTGAATTTATTTCTTTTACCTGGAGGTGGAGGGGGAGCTGGGGGTAGAAGAAAAATATCTCTTCAGGTCTGGTCACACCGCCACTCTGGCCTGAGTCTAATGAGACTGCTACTGCTGCTACCTGCTGCACTGAAATGACCAGCTTGCTTGGGGATGGGGTGGCCTTGCTGACTGTCTGTCACTCACAAGTCAAACTTCTAATTAAAGAAAAAAAAACACTGTTGCTGCTCTCTCACAGACCAAGCTGTAATGTGTGTAGTTCAGTCCCTCCTGAGTTATGACCATTTCCAAACTAACTGACTCTGCTCGCAATTTGAAAGAAGTGCTTGCCTCTGCTTAGCTGCTGCCCAAACCACAGGTACAGCCAATGAGTCTGCCAGTCACACCACTCGAGCTCTCAGCTGAATTCCGACAGGCTGGCATGCTCCAAACGGCGCTGACATCATTGTGCATGCCACTGCATGGACTGACATCAGCAGAAAATTGCTGAGAAAATAAAAATAAACAAATAAGCTGGAAAGAATCGGTAATAAAGTGGGCCAATTAGGAATCCATAGCAGAACATTTTTTGGACCTCAAAACCAGTAAATTCTGATAAATTTGGCATGGTGGAGAGATATGGTGTGCATTGTGTGTGTGTGTGTGTGTGTGTGTGTGTGTGTGTGTGTGTGTGTGTGTGTGTGTGTGTGTGTGTGTGTGTGCATGCAAGTCTGTGTGTGTGTGTGTGTGTGTGTGTGTGTGCATTTGTGAGTGTGTGTCTGCCTAGATTGCTGCAGTAGTTAGTTAGTTAGTTAGGGGATATGTAGAGTAGGTCTGTGTGTGTTAGAGAGGTTGGGGTGTGTGTGGTGATGAATTGGTGTGTGCGTCTGTGATTGATATTGGGTTGTGGGTGTTTGCTCTACAGTGAGCATTTTGTGTGTGTTACTGTGTGTGTGTGTGTGTGTGTGTGTGTGTGTGTGTGTGTTTGTGTGTGTGTACATGTGCAGTATTATAAATGGTGGCAGGTGAGTGTGTGTGTGTGTGTGTGTGTGTGTGTGTGTGTGTGTGTGTGTGTGTGTGTGTGTGTGTGTGTGTGTCTGCCTAGGTTACTGAAGTATGTGGGTTAAGGGTTAGTTAGACTAGGTATATGTGCATGTGGTGGGGATGTGGGGGGAATGAGTGTGTCTGTGATTGCTATCACATGGAGGGATGCTTGATCTAGAATGAATGTGCGCTCGCTTGTATGTGTGTGTGTACGTGTGTGTATAATCGTGTGTATATTCAGTATTATAAATGGTGTCAGGTGACTGTGTGTGTGTGTGTGTGTGCGTGTGTGTGTGTGTGTGTGTGTGTGTGTGTGTGTGTGTGTGTGTGTGTGTGTGTGTGTGTGTGTGTGTGTGTGTGTGTGTGTGTGTGTGCGTTTGTGTATGTGTGTGTGTGTGTGTGTGTGTGTGTGATACCTCTCAAGCTGGAAACATCAAAAATCCGGACAAAGGCCCATGAGAAATAGGTACAAATCGGTATGCTAATTAACATAAAATTTGCATACACAATTAAGTAACCCCACCCACTCTGATGAAATTGTGGGATACCAACTTTCAAACACAAACTGAAGAACAGACAACCAAAATATGGCCCAGACCCTGCAGTAAATGAAAAACATTTTTTTTTAATGTGTAGCAATGATGTTCACTGGGAAGGGATGAGATAACAAACTTTAGTATTGTGTTTTTGGTGACTTACAGTATGCGGGTTTTGTGATAAAAGTAGGACTTTTAATGGTAAGCAATATTCTTATCTCAGCTAAATTATATTATAGTTTGCTAGATCCTCCAAAGGTCATTCTCTGTGGCCTACTAATCAGTGGCATAGATAGAGTTTGTGCCGCCTAGGGCTGCCCTCCCCCCACACAAAATCATGGATGAATAGGGCCCTCATACATAGCCCTCCCCCCTGCAGCCATTCCAATGTCCCATTACTTGGCTATTTTGCCCCATTTACCATAAACACTGTAATGTGCATACGGCTTTACCTCTACAATGTTTATTTGGATTTCATTTAAAACTTTTATTTTACATTTAATAGCACAAACACTAATAGACATCTGCAAAACAAAGCAGTACAGTCTCAGAATGAAAATAGACTTAGCATTAAAACTTCTCTGCCCTTGAAAGTAAATGCACATTCATTGAAACAGCATTGAAACCCACATTCATAGAAAATGCATCTGGCTAGTGACAGATAATTACCTTTGGGATGTTTTCAAATCACAAGGCCCCTTGCACACGAAACATACATGCTTTATTTGCTACACCTTCCAGATCGTATTAAATTATATTCCTTGCATAATACAGAACACTTGTTAGAGTGCATTTTAAATTTATTTCGAACATTTTCCAGTAAGCAATGAAACAAAATACACGAACCGATACTGACAAAACTGCTCAGCTCATAACATTTCCATCATAAAAGTCTTCCCAAACTTTTACAATCCACCAGTATCAGTAAATATGCACAATCTCTGCAGAAGTAAGTCATCTAAATAATTTTACATTAAAGAGATCTCTAACTAATGAAGAGATTGCTGCTAGCAGACAACTTTATATTTTATTGTTTCATCTACAAATAAAGTGCCTGTTGCCCCTGAGGGATAAATTGCCTGTTACATTGAAAAAATATTGCAATAGGGAGTGGATGGCAAACTAATAACAGGTTCATAGTTTGTAGGTATCTCCGCCAAAGAGGACATTCTCAGGACTGCAGCATCCACCCCTTTTAAAAGTACAGCACAGTATAGTTTTAGCAATCACAGCCTTCTGCACAAAAAGGAAGTATTCTACCTGTTGTGCTACTAACACAAACTGACTTTGCATATGCAGCATTAACTTTCTGTCTGCCTGAGGAACTATGCAGCACAAGAAATC
>NC_056744.1:217579293-217596793 GCF_019279795.1 Protopterus annectens | reverse complement strand
TAATTTTTTACATCAAATAATGCTAATTGAGTTGTTTGTAGGAGGGTTGGAGTATTTTCTGCAGCACAGATTAAGGTAATATCTTCTGCATATTGAATGATAGGTGCATTCTGTGTGACGGTATGGAGGTCGTTTGTGAAAATTGTGAAAAGTGGTGGTCCTAATATAGACCCCTGAGGGACACCTGTACTTATGGGTAACAGAGGTGAGAGAGAATGTTCCCATTTCACAGCCTGGTACTAGTTAAGTAGCTATGGAACCAGGTCAGTGCGGACTCTGATAGGTTTAGTTTGTTTTGTTTATTTAGCAAGTTTTGGTGGGATACTGTGTCAAATGCTTTGAACATATCCAAAAAGAGAGTTGACACATGCAGACATTTATTTTTGAGTTGATTTATTGTGTCTGTGAAGCAGAGGAGGGCTGTAGTGGTGCTATGGGTGGATCTGAAACCATGGTGATTAGGGAACAGGATAATGTTGTCTATGAGGTATTTTAGAACCTGGGTATGAATACATTTTTCTAAGATTTTAGCCAGGGGGGAGAGTATTGCAATGGGTCTATAGTTATTGAATTCAGTAGAGGTTCCCCTTTGTGAATGGGAGTAACATGGTATATTTTCCAGAGTCTGGGAACATAGTTTTCAGCAATAGATCTGTTTATGAGAATGGAGATTGGGATTGCAACAGCATCTGCCGTGAGTCTTAAGAAGTAGTTAGGGAATAGGTCAGCTGCGGTTGATGAGGTTTTTAGTTTGGAGAGCATGTTTTTGATAGAGCTGGTGGGGACTATTCTGTGGGTACAGCATGTATTAGTATTTGTGCTGGGAGGGATAGCGAGGTTGGAGTTGTCCTGTGATACTTAAGGATAGTATCGAGTTCCAAAGCAGTAGAACTAGAACTCAGCAAACCACAGAAAAAACAGAAGAATATGAGCACTCCAAAGGACACCAACTTTATTCACAAACAGTTAAGCACTTTCCTCTCCACTACAGAGACTTCCTCAGAACAAAAATCACAACCTTACTCAACCAAGTTAAATACACCCATAAATTATTCAATTAAGCAACAATTAAAATGCTTAAAGCAATATCAAACTTCCGATGTTAACATAGTTCACCACATTGTTTTAAAAATTCTTAAAAACAAAATGTAAACAAAATGTTACATTGTTTTATGTTAAAAATGTGTTTACATAAATTGACAAACGAAAAACAAATTTTTTTAAAAAGTTTTTTTAAAAACCTAAGTTCTCAAATAAACTAACCTGAAATTTGGTCAAGTTTAAGAATGCTAGCAATACTAATGGTTTCATTGATGCCTGGAAATCTAGAGGCATCCATAAACAATTGCCATTTTAATTCCATTACATCCAAGTGCACATCCAAAATACCCCCTTTTTCATGCATAGTGATTTACCCAATTTTATCTTTGAGAGGGGGGTTATGGAGTGTGAGACTTTTGTTGGCTGTGTTAACAGAATTGATTGTGGTACCTATGGCATTGAGAATGAAAAATTAAACAATAAGAATGGGAGCGATGGCAGTCCCATGCCAATGGATCCTGACCTAGAGGGTTGGGAGGTTGGACATAATGTTGGTGAAGAAAAACATAAGTGTGGTGGTAAGGAATTTGACAACACGCTTATGGAATTATCTGTTTATTCTGACACTTGCCAGGGGGGTTTGTCTGACATTGCCATTGGAAACAATTTAAATGTTATAGAACATGTTTTTAATGAGCCTGGGTTGGCAATTGGCAATGAAACAAGTGGTTATTATATGGCATTAACTAAAAGCACCGACAATCAGGGTGACAAAATGTTAAACATACTGGTGGACTGTTTGGATAAACAACTTGAGTTAAACATGGTGGGCCCCGAGATAGTGATTAATACCAAAGGGGATTTTAAAATTTACAACTATTCAAAAATGGAAATTAAAGCAGAGCACGTAGATTTTTTAGCAAAAGGATTCACATTTGTCCCCTGTAGAAAAGAAAATCTGGTGGAGTCCCTTACTGATTTAAAGAAATATATAAGAAATTTAAATTTAAAAATTTGGTTTGGGCATGACCCAAATATGGGGGGACAATTAAAAGGAAAATGTAAAAAGCCTAGTACTTTTAATCCACCTTTAAATAAAATGGTGGAATTGTTTGAAAAAAGTTGTGAAAAAGAAATAAGGAAAAGGTATAGGTTCAATACACAGGCTGATTATTCGAATTTAACAGAGGAAGAAAAGCAACTCATGCTCCATTTAGTCAAAGACCCCACCATTAGATTTATGAAGCCTGACAAGGGCAGTGGGGTGGTGGTCATGGAGAGAGGTGATTATTTGGACAGCATGAGTAATATATTAATGGA
This sequence comes from Protopterus annectens, assembly GCF_019279795.1. Classification (NCBI taxonomy): domain Eukaryota; kingdom Metazoa; phylum Chordata; order Ceratodontiformes; family Protopteridae; genus Protopterus; species Protopterus annectens. The sequence goes on along the minus strand of NC_056744.1, from coordinate 217,594,432 downwards.
GGATTCATATCATGAAAGTTCTTTTAACGAAATTATGGTGGCATACAGAAAGATTGATTTGGTTTTGGATGACATGGTCTTCCAGGGCCAGATCAATGTGGATGAGTACCATTACCTTAAAAATGAGTATCCTAGGGTGCCAAATATATTTGGCATACCTAAGATACATAAAGGTTTGGTTAATGTGAAATTTTGGCCCATAGTGGACAGTAAAAGAAGTAAAACTCATTTTATTTCCAAATACTTGGATGGCTTGATGCAAAAAGCTTTGTCTTTCTTTGATTATATTAGTAAGGACTCCTGGAATTTCATTAATAATTTAAATGGTTTTGATCTAACAAATGGGGTTTTTCTGGTTACTATTGATGTAGTAAACCTGTTTTCAGTTATTCCCCAAGATATAGGGACTGTTTGGTTGGAACAACAGCTTTATAAAACCAAAATGTTTGATCAAGATGAGATCAATAAAATAATTGTTTTAATGGATTTAGTGTTGAAAAACAATTACCTATGGTTTGAAGGGATATATTATAAGCAAGTTAAAGGAGTAGCAAAGGGGGCCACTTGTGCCCCCATTTTTGCCAATTTGATAATGCCATACTGGGAACAGGAGTACTTATTCAATAGCCAGTACAAGGGCCAAATTACACACTACACCAGATTCCTGGACGATTTATTCCTGATTTGGAAAAGGACCAAGGATAGTCTTAATGAATTTTTAGTATATATTAATAGAACTGTAGAGTTTTTTAAATTCACTTTTGAATACAATAACAAACACATTATTTACTTAGATGTTGATTTAACTATTGATTATTCTCAGAAAAAGTTTTTAACTAAAATACATAGGAAAAAAACTTTTCAAATTCGTATTTAGATTATGGGAGTTGCCACCCTGATTATCAGAAAAAAGGAGTGGTAAAAGGCCAATTGATAAGGGCAGCTAGAATGGTTAGTTCAGAAGTTGACTTTTTGATTGAGTTGGATTTTATTTGTAAAATGTTCAAGCAAAGGGGATATCCTGGCTGGCTTTTGGAAGATTTAACTAAAGAGGTTATTTTTAAGCGCAGACATGGGGAATACAAACCAATTTTGGGCTTTGGATTCATTAGAAATAATAGTTAGGAAAGTAAAGGAGGATTTTAACTTGTCTTTAGTGCTAACATATAATGGGATGGCTAACTCCATCATTGACATGTTAAATGACCACTGGAATATCTTGAAGTGTGATGTAGGTATAGGTTCTAAAGTTGGAAAACACCCCAAGTACATTTTTAGAAGAGATAAATGTATTAAGAACATTCTTGAGGGGGTGAGACCTACACACAAGACAAATAGAAGAGTGGGTAATTTTAAATGTAATGTTTGTTCTTTTTGTCAAGACATAATTGAAACTGGGGATTATGTGAAAATTAATGGATATAGGTTGCATATTGGGGGCCACTACAATTGTAATACTAAAAGAGTGATTTATATGGCTAAATGTCAGAAATGTCCCATTTTTATATAGGTAAAACTAGTAGGAAATTGAAAATTAGAATGGGAGAACATTTAGGTGACATTAAGCATGGTAGGGTAACCAGTGCACTATACAGGCACATAAGCGAACATACCACACATTGTTTCAAATTTTTGGTCTTGCAGCACCTGAATGAGGATGAAAAAGGGGGTATTTTGGATGTGCACTTGGATGTAATGGAATTAAAATGGCAATTGTTTATGGATGCTTCTAGATTTCCAGGCATCAATGAAACCATTAGTATTGCTAGCATTCTTAAACTTGACCAAATTTCAGGTTAGTTTATTTGAGAACTTAGGTTTTTAAAAAAAACTTTTTAAAAAAATTTGTTTTTGGTTTTTCAATTTATGTAAACACATTTTTAACATAAAACAATGCAACATTTTGTTTAAATTTTGTTTTTAAGAATTTTTAAAACAATGTAGTGAACTATGTTAACATCGGAAGTTTGATATTGCTTTAAGCATTTTAATTGTTGCTTAATTTAATAATTTATGGGTGTATTTAACTTTGTTGGGTAAGGTTGTGATTTTTGTTCTGAGGAAGTCTCTGTAGTGGAGATGAAAGCACTTAACTGTTTGTGAATAAAGTTGGTGTCCTTTGGAGTGCTCACATTCTTCTGGTTTTTCAGTGGTTTGCTGAGTTCTAGTTCTACTGGTTTGGTACCTGCAGGAGGATGGATGAGCACATTTCCAATCAGGACATTTTCAAATTACTACAACAAATTAATGAACAGTTGGGAGCACAGACAACTCAAATCAAAGGTCTGATGGAGAGACCAGCTGGTGGTGTTTCTTTTGGGAGCTTGGGCATCCCTTTAACCTAACCAACCCCAAGCTTCATTGATTTGCAGTCAGAGAGGCCCCCTGAAATAGAGGGGAGTCAGGCGAGTGGACATATCAAAAATAATGAATTTATGCAAAACATTCCTAAGGGAGTACAAAGTTTTACTAATTTTTTCTAGTGGGTTTTTGAACCAATGGAAAGAAAACCAATTTTCTTTTGGTGGTGATGGAAAATATGCTGCCACTGAACAACAGTCCAGTTTAGGTGAAAAGCTGAAACATTTTGAAAAATATTTGCTGGTGTTTAAGAAACTGCAGCTTGAGAATGCATATTTAAATAAGAACATTGAACTAAAACAGGTGCCCCGTGGTTTAAGAATGTGGAGATATCCTAATGGGGTAAAGGCCAACAAGGACTTTTAAAATAATGTGCATTCCTTGTTTGATAGAGCAGGACTTGACCATATGGCCCTAATGATTAAATATAATAGAATCAAAATGGACAATATTGTTAAACAATTGGAGGGTTTAGATCAGTCTATTAAGGCTGATAATGAGTTCAATAATAGAAAAAATCTTCCTTTATACCAAAATATTCATGTTCAAATCAATTCCATTTGTTATACAATTTATGCACAAAAGGAGAACAAGTTAAAAAGAGATTTAAAAGAATATCAACAGGACCGTGTGTATCTCTTTTCCAGAGGGTTTGATCAGCAGGGGCGGAGTCTGGATGCCGGTAATGAAGAGGAAGTGACAAGTGAATAATCTAACCGCCAGCGGGGCAGATTGCAACGTATGTATTCAGCAGTTACCCAAGAAGAAGTAAGGTGATCGGATCGCCGTAGAGACAAGGGGGCGCAACAAACACTTCTTCATCTTCTTTTTCAAGTTCTGGTAGGGGTCGGCAACAAGAGTTGACACAGGGGGCAAGGCCTAAGGGCCCAAGGACAAAAAACTACTAAAATATGGCGAAAATCTGGTGCCGCCACTTTTGGTCTTTTTGAGTTGCAATGTTGGTAACGGTGAGCATGTGGCTCAACTGGGGACATCAACAAAGAATTTAACACAAATGGAGTGGGTCATACAAATGAGAAATTTGCCGAACTTGAAGGTACTGTTTTTGATATGAATATTGCTGCTATTAACACCGCAAACAATATGGGTGCAGCATTTGACATGTTGAATTGTGTGCTGATTCATCCATTAAATGGGGGGAATGTATTTGTTATGAAGTGACCGAAAATCCTGACATACACAATGTTGAAACAAATGTAATAGGAAATGCTAATGTCCAAATGCATAGTGATTTACCCAATTTTATCTTTGAGAGGGGGGTTATGGAGTGTGAGACTTTTGTTGGCTGTGTTAACAGAATTGATTGTGGTACCTATGGCATTGAGAATGAAAAATTAAACAATAAGAATGGGAGCGATGGCAGTCCCATGCCAATGGATCCTGACCTAGAGGGTTGGGAGGTTGGACATAATGTTGGTGAAGAAAAACATAAGTGTGGTGGTCAGGAATTTGACAACACACTTATGGAATTATCTGTTTATTCTGACACTAGCCAGGGGGTTTTGTCTGACATTGTCATTGGAAACAATTTAAATGTTATAGAACAGGTTTTTAATGAGCCTGGGTTGGCAATTAAACAAGTGGTTATTATATGGCATTAACTAAAAGCACCGACAATCAGGGTGACAAAATGTTAAACATACTGGTGGACTGTTTGGATAAACAACTTGAGTTAAACATTGTGGGCCCCGAGATAGTGATTAATACCAAAGGGGATTTTAAAATTTACAACTATTCAAAAATGGAAATTAAAGCGGAGCACGCAGATTTTTTTAGCAAAAGGATTCACATTTGTCCCCTGTAGAAAAGGAAACGTGGTGGAGTCCCTTATTGATTTAAAGAAATATACAAGAAAATTAAATTTAAAAATTTGGTTTGGGCATGACACAAATATGGGGAGACAATTAAAAGGAAAATGTAAAAAGCCTAGTACTTTTAATCCACATTTAAATAAAATGGTGGAATTGTTTGAAAAAAGTTGTGAAAAACAAATAAGGAAAAGGTATAGGTTCAATACACAAGCTGATTATTTGAATTTAACAGAGGAAGAAAAGCAACTCATGCTCCATTTAGTCAAAGACCCCACCATTAGATTTATGAAGCCTGACAAGGGCAGTGGGGTGGTGGTCATGGAGAGAGGTGATTATTTGGACAGCATGAGTAATATATTAATGGAGGATTCATATCATGAAAGTTCTTTTAATGAAATTATGGTGGCATGCAGAAAGATCGATTTGGCTTTGGATGACATGGTCTTCCAGGGCCAGATCGATGTGGATGAGTACCATTACCTTAAAAATGAGTATCCTAGGGTGCCAAATATATTTGGCATACCTAAGATACATAAAGGTTTGGTTAATGTGAAATTTCGGCCCATAGTGGACGGTAAAAGAAGTAAAACTCATTTTATTTCCAAGTACTTGGATGGCTTAATGCAAAAAGCTTTGTCTTTTTTTGATTATATTAGTAAGGACTCCTGGCATTTCATTAATACGTTAAATTGTTTTGATCTAACAAATGAGGTTTTTCTGGTTGCTATTGATGTTGTAAACCTGTTTTCAGTTATTCCCCAAGATATAGGGACTGTTTGGTTGGTACAACAGCTTTATAAACCAAAATGTTTGATCAAGATGAGATCAATAAAATAATTGTTTTAATGGATTTAGTGTTGAAAAACAATTACCTATGGTTTGAAGGGATATATTATAAGCAAGTTAAAGGAGTAGCAATGGGGGCTGTTTGTGCCCCCATTTTTGCCAATTTGATAATGTCATACTGGGAACAGGAGTACTTATTCAATAGCCAGTACAAGGACCAAATTACACACTACATCAGATTCCTGGACGATTTATTCCTGATTTGGAAAGGGACTGAGGATAGTCTTAATGAATTTTTAGTATATATTAATAGAACTGTAGAGTTTTTCAAATTCACTTTTGAATAGAGTAACAAACACATTATTTACTTAGATGTTGATTTAACCATTGATTATTCTTGGAAAAAAATTTTAATTAAAATACATAGGAAAAAAACCTTTTTGAATTTTTATTTAGATTATGGGAGTTGCCACCCTGATTATCAGAAAAAAGGAGTGGTAAAAGGCCAATTGATAAGGGCAGCTAGGATGGTTAGTTCAGAAGCTGACTTTTTGATTGAGTTGGATTTTATTTGTAAAATGTTCAAGGAAAGGGGATATCCTGTCTGGCTTTTGGAAAATTTAACTAAAGAGGTTATTTTTAAGCGCAGACATGGGGTATACAAACCAATTTTGGGCTTTGGATTTGTTAGAAATAATAGTTGTAGGAAAGTAAAGGAGGATTTTAACTTGTCTTTAGTGCTAACATATAATGGGATGGCTAACTCCATCACTGACGTGTTAAATGACCTCTGGGATATCTTGAAGTGTGATGCAGATATAGGTTCTAAAGTTGGAAAACACCTCAAGTACGTTTTTAGAAGAGATAAATGTATTAAGAACATTCTTGAGGGGGTGAGACCTACACACAAGACAAATAGAAGAGTGGGTAATTTTAAATGTAATGCTTGTTCTTTTTGTCCACACATATTTGAAACTGGGGATTATGTGAAAATTAATGGATATATGTTGCATATTGGTGGCCACTACAATTGTAATAGTAAAAGGGTGATTTATATGGCTAAATGTCAGAAATGTCCCATTTTTTATATAGGTAAAACTAGTAGGAAATTGAAAATTAGAATGGGAGAACATTTAGGTGCATTAAGCATGGTAGGGTAACCAGTGCACTATATAGGCACATAAGCGAACATACCACACATTATTTCAAATTTTTGGTCTTGCAACACCTCAATGAGGATGAAAAAGGGGGTATTTTGGATGTGCACTTGGATGTAATTGAATTACAATGGCAATTGTTTATGGATGCCTCTAGATTTCCAGGCATCAATGAAACCATTAATATTGCTAGCATTCTTAAACTTGACCAAATTTCAGGTTAGTTTATTTGAGAACTTAGGTTTTTAAAAAAACTTTTAAAAATTTTTGTTTTTCGTTTGTCAATTTATGTAAACACATTTTTAACATAAAACAATGTAACATTTTGTTTAAATTTTGTTTTTAAGAATTTTTAAAACAATGTGGTGAACTATGTTAACATCAGAAGTTTGATATTGCTTTAAGCATTTTAATTGTTGCTTAATTGAATAATTTATGGGTGTATTTAGCTTGGTTGGGTAAGGTTGTGATTTTTGTTCTGAGGAAGTTTCTGTAGTGGAGAGGAAAGCGCTTAACTGTTTGTGAATAAAGTTGGTGTTGTTTGGAGTGCTCACGTTCTTCTGGTTTTTCTATATTATCGAGTTCACAAAGTGGGAGTTGAATTGTTTTTCACTGGGAACTTTAGTGTCGGGGTGGTCAGTTTGGGGGTAGCTGTTTGGGTGGGTTTTAGCAACTGCTTTACACTTTTTCAAATTTTGGGTGCTAGTATTTAGTTTGCAAGGTGGTATAATAAGATTTTTTGCCCGGCCTAATGAATTTTTTTTGCATGGTTGAACAGCTCTCGATAATTAGTTTGGCTTTGTATGCCCTTGGTTCTTTGATAGTAGACCCAGGCAGTGTCTGTGGACTTTAGGATTTGTTTGGCTTCTTTGCTGAGCCAGGGGTTTTGAGCACTTCTAACCTTGACCTTGCACAGTGGAGCAACAGTGTCTAGCTGTTGTAGAAATCTTTTGTTGAAGTAGGCTACAGCATGGTCAAGTGGGAGGGTTTTTAGTGGAGGTCCAGTCACAGTTAAAGAGTAAAGTTTTGAGCACCGATGGAGAGAATTTGTTTGTATTTGGAGTGAGCCCAGAGTGAAGGATTGCATACTAATCCTTCTTTTATGCCTAAGGTGGTTAATGAGTTGTCACTTAATTGGTCTATTAATTTGTCTACTTTTTTCCTCTCTCCACAGACTGACAGTGAGAACCAAAGGAACATCCACAGTAAGTGAGTCCAGGTTACAAGAGAGACACCAAATAGAAAATCTCTTCCATTCATATAAGTAGGATTTCCTAATATTAGGTTTCCTGGCCTCCTGCAAAACCTGCAGCATGTCCTCAGAAAAAGATGTTTATGAGGAATCAAAACTTTATCACCCACAGTGTCAGCTGAAGTGTGGACAGGTGGGGATGGATGAGAGATCCCTTGTCTTGTGTGAGTAAATCCACCCTGTGAGTTTACTTGCGATGATTGCCCTTGGCTAGATTCAGAAGTAGAGGGAACCAGTGCTGTCATGGCCAAAAGGAAGTCACCAACAAGATTTTGGGAGCATCCTGTCATACCTTTAACAGGACCTTTGGAATGAGAAGAAGGGGCAAGGAGGGAATGCTTAAAGAAGCATCCTCTTCCAAGAAAATGAGAGAGTGTTCAGCTTCCACACCAGAGGACCTGGGACTCTGGCACAAAACAAAGGAAGTTGACTCTTCAGAGGGGAGGCAAAGAAATCTACTTGAGGAGTACCCCACTGGTGAACAATGTTCAGAAACATATCCCTGTGACGCATCCATTCATGGGATTGAGTGAAGAACCTGCTCAGAGTGTCTGCCACAATGTTTTTATCTGAAGGGATATAAACTGCCTGAAGAGTCACTTGATACTTGACCACCAGATCTCATACCAGAAGTGCCAACCGACAAAGAAGGTAAGATCTTGCCCCCCCCCCACTTGTTGATTATACCACAAAACTGTGGTATTGCCTGTGAATACCTTGAGAGGCCCTGGAGAGAAAAGAGGATGAAAGGCTTGAAGAGTCAGCATAAGAGCTCTCATCTCTTTGACATTGATGTCCTCTTTCTGCTGATGAGGTGTCCACACTCCCTGTACCTTCAGGGAGCCAAACGTTGCTCCCCATCTCACATCTGAAGCTTCTGTGAACAGATATTGAGAGGGAAGATGGGAAAGAAAAGGGAACCATGGATTCAGAGACAACTGCTGAATCCACCAGAGAAGTTCCTTCTTTAGACAAAGAATAAGAGGAACTGTAAAGTCTATGGTATGCACATGTTGAAGCCACACTGACTTCAGAAACCACTGGAACTTCCTCATGTGGAGTTTGGCCAGAGGGATCATCAGAATGGTGGAAGCCATGAATCCCAGAGCCCTCAGAATCTCCCTGGCTGTAAAGAAGGCCAGAGGAAGAAGAGTATGAAAGTAAGAAATGAGAGTTAAGGTCTTTGGAGAAGGCAGGGATGACAGCATTGGCACCATCTGAATCCTGCGACCCAGAAAGACATGACCCTAAGAAGGAGTCAGAGAAGACTCTTTGAAGTTTATTGTGAGCCCCAGGCTCTGAAGAAGACAAATGGCAAAACAAAGGTTTTGCATAAGGATCACCAGAGTGGATGCCTGAATCAGCAGGCTGTCCAAGTAAGAAAATATCTGGATCCCTTGAAGCCTGCAAAAAGCAATCACAGAAGCAAGGCATTTGGTGAACACCCTTGGAGCAGTTGAAAGGCAAAAGGGCAAAGCACAGAACTGAAAATGCCATGGAGCAACAGAGAAATGCAAAAACTTCCTGAAAAGAGGATAGATAAGCATCCTTGAGATCCAGAGACACCAGAAAGGCCTGAGGGAGCAGGAGAGGAATCAGAGTCTGAAGGAAAACATCCAAAAGGAAAGCACCTTCAGAAAAATAGTTTAGATGAGAGAGAGCTAGAATTGGTGTCGAAGTACCATCTTTTCTGGACACTAGAAACATTCTGGAATAAAAACCCTTCCCCCTTTGGGATACAGGCACCTCTTAAATAGTACCTTGAAACAAGAGATCTTAAAGAACCTCTAGAAAAAAAGAAAGTGTTCCTGAGGAGGCTGAGGAATGCCCATAAAAGGAGGATGGGATAGCCACACCATGTAAAACCCCCTGACAAATGACTGACAGAACCCAAGAATCCTGACGGATTTAAAGCCAAATTGGAAGAGAAAGAGAAAGGCAAAGAGAAAGTCGAATGTGGCTGGGAACAGGCGGATAGTCAGACAGTACCTAGTTTGTCAGGAAAGGAAGGCTTCTGAATCCCTGTAGTCTGAGTGGCTTTAGCAGGAGGAGCCCATTTACCACCCTTATTACCTTTTGCAGGAGGGTGATATTCCTTTACTGTTGTTACCAAATTTATACATTGTCATAATCAACGCTATTTTATGTCAGCATTATCTTATGTTAATGTGCTTCTACTGTCTTATATACTCTGTACTGTTTATGTAATAATTTCTCTGTATATAATTAAATGTGGAGCTTTTCTCCCTGGGCCTCCACTGAAAATGGGCTCATCTCAGGTCCATTGAACTTTCCCAGTAAACAAATGCAATAAATAAATAAATAAAATAATATTGCTTATGAAAAAAGGCTAGCTTAGAAGGGTAGTTTCTCTGAAATTTAGGCACAGGAGAAACAAACACGTGTTTAAGTTCCTGTAAGGCCTTCCTCTAGTCCTGAAGAGACTTAAACAAACCAAGAGCTGCTTCCCCAAACAAAAGTTTATTATCCAGAAAAACATCCGTCAACTTAGCCTTAATATTATCAGGTAAAGGTTGAAGCCTAAGGCAAGAATACCTCATTACTGAAACAAAAGCAGCAGCCCTAGAGGGTGGCATCTGCTGCATCATAACTACATTTGATAGAATGAAAAACTACTTGAGAGGAAGTCCCTAGCAAGGAAAGAGCAGAAGATTTACTCTCAGTGTCTGGAAGATCAGAAAAAGCTGACAAGCCTGAGAAGGAAGAGCCAACACATACCACCTACCACCCTAGAACACAAAAAAGGAAAAAACTAAGGGTAATGCTGCTCAATGCCAGAAGTCTAAATCTCAAAATGCATGCACTCGAGGCCCTTCTCAGTATGGAGAACATCGATGTCTGTGCTGTGACAGAAACCTGGTTCAAGGCTCCTGAGAGCACCCCAGCACTATCAGGTTTTACCTCATATCATGCGTTCCGGCCCCAAAATCCGGACAATACCAAGAAAGGAGGGGGGGTATCCATATTCATCAAGGACACCCACACCTCAAGACTGGTGGCAACGCACGATGCATCGGAGACCATCCAGGTGCAATTAACCATAGGCAAGACTGCTCTGCAAATTGTAGCATGTTACAGGCCACCCTCACAAACTCAGGAACCTCACATGGCCTTCCTGAAAACACTAGAGGGATAAATGTATCACCAAACACCATCATACTAGGTGATTTCAATTACCCTAATATAGACTGGGAACACTACTCAAGCCCAAACACCCTAGCCCAAAAGTTCCTGGAATTCATAAACTCAAATGCCATGGAACAACTAGTCACCATCCCCACAAGAGGAGAAAACATACTTGATCTCATCATCACGAACATGGGAGCACAATGTTCAACACCGGAGGTATACCCCTCACTGGTGAGATCAGATCACAAACTAATCTCGCTGGAGGTCCTCATCCCACCCCACCTGAAATAAAAAGACCACAGTAAAAACTTCTCGAAGCCGACTTCACACTTCTAAAGACTAGTGTGGTCTCCTTTAAGGCCCCGAGCAATGGAAAACAGTACTCAAGCCGCTGAATCACTTACAAATGCCTTCTACCAGCACCTGCAGGACTGCATGGATAAGGCAATCCCAAGCAAAACAAAGACTCTTTGTACCAAAGGCAAGCGTCCAGTCCGGTGGACCCCAGCCATAAACAAACTCTACAACAAAAGGAGGAAGCTACTACAAGATAGAGCAAAATCCTTAAAAGGTAAGACACCCTTGATCACTATAAGTAAAAACTAAGAGCTCTCATAAAATCATCCAAAGCAAATTTTGAGAGAAAAATAGCTAAAGACTCAAAAGACAATCATAAGGCCTTCTTTAGCTATGTTAGAAACCTGGGAGGAAACTCCCAGATATGCTCAGAACTAGTTCAAAATGATGTGAAGATTACTGATCCTACAGACATTGCCAACATACTGGCTGACAGGTTCAGTGCAAACTTCTCCCACCCTCCCCAAAAGGAGAGATATCTATCCCAAGCGATTGCAGCACGCCAGACATGTCTAGCGCCCAAGTGAGAACTGCTCTCTCAAAGCAAAAACACAGCATCCATGGGACCTGATGGTGTCCCCGGCTGTGTGCTCCACGAACTCAACGAGGAATTAAACCCACAGCTAGGACAGCTGTTTAATCATAGTCTTACCTCTGGATACGTACCCAGGGAGTGGCGCACTGCAACTGTGGTCCCACTTCACAAAGGCGGTGCCTCCACCGACCCTGGAAATTACCGGCCCATTAGCTTGACAAGCCTTATCTGCAAAGCCATGGAGAGGATCATAATGGACCTCATAAATAAAGACATAGGAATTTGCAGACTTTGGATCCATCCCAGTTTGGCTTTGTCAAAGGCAGATCATGCCTTCTAAACTTGGTTGACTTTTTCGAAACAGTCACCAAAGCCATTGATGAGGGAAAGGCAGTCCATATAGCCTACCTCGATCTGGCGAAGGCCTTCGATACAATATCCCACTCGGGTATCATTGAAAAACTCATCAGCTTAAATGTTAACCCATACATCACAAGATGGGTTGCAAACTGGCTGAGTGACAGGACCCACAGGGTCAGAGTTGCTGGCGCCATGTCAGACTCAAAGCCTGTCACAAGTGGTGTACCACAGGGCTCAGTCCTGGGCCCACTCTTGTTTGGCATCTACTTTTCCGAAGTACAAGCAAACACAGGAGGGTTATGGCTGACAAAGTTTGCAGATGACTGCAAACTGGGCCATAGTAGAAAACACATCTGACACAGATATCCTTCAGAAGGGTCTCACAGAAATGGATAACTGGTGCCAGAGCCATGGCCTAAAGTTAAATGCCAAACAATGCATAGTCATACCCTTCAGAAAAACAAGGTTACCCCTAGCTACCAAATAGGTGGCAATCCACTGAGCACAGAAGAAGTTATCAGGGACCTGGGGACCCAGGTTGATAGTAGTCTGTCATTCGACACCCATGTAGCTAAAGTAGTTAGGAAGACCTTCTACATTGCCCACCTTATCATGAACGGATTCTCATCTAGATCAAGGGAGGTCATAGTCTCCCTATACTCATCACTCATCAGACCAATGATTGAGTACAATGCCCCATTCGGAATGTATCTGACCCGACATTTGCAGCAGCTGGAGAGGCCACAAAGTTCCTCACCAAAAGGATAAAGGGTCTCAAACATCTGTCCTATGCTGCCCGACTGAAAGAACTCCAGCTCTATTCAGTCGCCTACCGCTTGCTCAGAGGTGACCTTTGCCTAACATACAAGGCCATGTCAAACCCAGATTTGATGAATATGCTTCACCTCAAAAATCTAGATCCGTCAGAACCACAAGGCGGAGACTTAAACCTCGACACAGCTATTAATAGGACGTGCTGGAGGGATAGATTCATCACCCAAAGACTCCCTATGCTGTGGAACAAAATCCCGGTATATGTGAGGCAGAGCACCTCGCTGGCCTTGTTCAAGAGAAATCTTGACCAATGGATGGGAGATCGCAGATATACCCCAGGGATTACCTCAGTGTCACTGCTTGACAGAGGCACAGCAAAATAATGGGTATAGTTCCCCATACTAAAGGGGTGGCGTAAGCCACAAAACTATGGGCTAGGCTTGTAAATGCCCTCGGGCAGATAGCCTAGTATGAACCTATGAACCTATGAACATACCTAGATATATGGTCTGATAATTAATTGCCCTAAAAGCTTGGGTAGCAGAAGTATAAACCTTCTTATCCAGCCTGTCCCTGGTTCTGCTGTCCTTGTCAGAAGGCAGTAACTTGGCTGAAGGAAGCAATTGAGATGGCTTATCAGAAGCTACAGACACCATAGGGGGGTCGGCAGCAGGACACTTGAACAAAATGGAACAATCATCAGGCACCCTATAAAACCTATCAGGATTCTTGGCAGCAGAAGGCAGAGAATCTGGTGCTTTGGAGGCATTAGAAAAAACATCCAGTAAAGCAGCAAAAACAGGAGGAATGGCTGCAGGTTTAGGAGATTCCATCTACAGTAACTCATAGTACCTCTTATGGATTTCAGAGACCTGAGCACAATCCCATTTAAAAAATTCTATCATCTTAGAGATTGTGTTCCCAAAGGAAATTTCCTCCGAAGGAGAGTCAGGACCATTAGATTCCTCCTTCTCTGACCAATAGTCCAAAGGAGAAGGAATCTGAGTAGAATAAGTAAAGGATTCATCACCAGAATCCAACTCTTCATTTATTTTATTTATTTAACATTTGTTTACCGGGAAAGTCTGACTTGGAACAAAGCCAATTTTCAGTGGAGGCTGAGGGAGAAACACTCCAGACGCATGTCTTTGTAACATGGGAGGAAACTGGAGTACCCAGAGAAAACCCACACAAATGCAGGGAGGACATGTAGACTCCGCACAGAAGGCACTCCAGCTGAGAATTGAAGCAGAGAACCTCTTGCTGTGAGGCAACAATACTACCACTGCAACATTGTGCCATCCATCAGAAGAATTCAGTTCCCTGGGCCTTTTAAGTGGGGAAGAGGACCAAGGAGGAGCAAGAACTGAAACCCCTTGAGGAGGCCTTAATGACAGTAAAGCATTAAATAACCACTGAGTAAAGGCCTGACACTCACTTTCTGGATCCCTAGGAGCATAAGAAACATGTTTAGTTTTCTGTTTCTTTTTTAAGTGAATATCTGCCCTAGAAAACTGAGAAGGCTCTGACTCAGGATGGCATCCAACAACTGTAGTAGGAACTTCTTCCCTAGGAAGAATCTGCAGAACCCCCACCTTGAACCCTCGGAAACAATCAACTGTGGTTCTCTCTGAATGTCTGAAATGGACACCTGCAAAGCCTAGTCGGATGTGCTGCCCACCAGATTCTTGTCAGCCTCCAACCCACTCACGGCAGAGAAATCTGACAACGCAGCCAGACAAGCTTCCAGATTTGTAGCAACCTCGGGAGAAACACTTGGCAGAGAATGGACAGATGATGATTCCAATCTTACCTTTTCACCTTCTTTCTCCATGATGGCTGACTTTGGGGCGGAAAGTTTCTTCCATCGCATCTTTAGCAATAAGCTTAAGACGCTAGTTCTCAAGATACAATAAAAGGGAAGAAAGCCTACTATGAAGGGTTTAAAGGATGAATGCCTGACAAATTGAACAAGACATATGGTCATGAGAATCTTCTTTGCAAAAAAGGCACTTATCATGATGAATTCTGTCTCCCACACTGGCATTTACCTTTCCTGGATGACACTAACCCCAAACAGCACAAAAAATTTAAAACAGAACCAAACCCCAACTGGGTAATCTACAATGGTGAGGACTTCAGCAAACTGGAGTAATCACTGGAATACAAAAATGCACTAAAAATGGCAGAAAATTGACATAGGCAAACAGACTGATGGTTAGAATCTGCATTCGGACTGGCAGCAAAGGAGTTCTGAGGATGGTATGCCCTACACTACGTGAAGAGTGTTTGAGTGACGTTCACCATACCTTAAAGCAATGGTGGGCTTTGGTATCCTGGCCAGACGTTGTGCTTCCATGTGGCAGGGAATCTCATATGTGAAGAATACTACAGCTCTGAATGTAAGGACATCTTTTAAGTATTCCTGTAAGACACATAAAAAAAAACAGTTCTGGCAACACAAAGCATATTCTGAGCAACAGGAAATTATAATGTCTGACATAATTGACTGAATATAATGGTCCATGAGGAAGGACAGGATGGATATAAGAGGCAAAATCATGGATGTTCTGCA
>NC_056744.1:217574293-217576793 GCF_019279795.1 Protopterus annectens | reverse complement strand
TTCCTCATAAAATGCTGCCAGTATACATGTACAGATTTGCGCTATTATTGAAGCAGAAGCACTTGAAGGGTCTACAGCTGCAAAAGTATACTTTACTATTCAGATGCTGCAGTTTCACATGTATCTTTCTTTAAAATTAAAATTTCTTGAATAATGTTTCCTTCCAAAGAATTTATTATTAGGGGACCATGGTTGAATCATGGCTGGTAAACTGAGGAATTAGGGTAAAGTTAGACTAGGAAACTGTCATATATAATATTATAACCCTAACCGAAACATGAATGCAGTTTTTGGAAGACATTCCTATAACTATAAGAAAGCAATATAAAACTCTATATAGTGCAATATAAAACTCTATATAGTCTGTATGGCATGAAACATAATTCCTTTGGTTCTGTGCATCACATCAGTCAGTTTTCACACGTGGCAAAGATGTGAGGGACAAGATCTTCATCTTCACACTTCATGTTGCTGACATGAAGAATCACAATATGATAAGGTGCAGCAAGCCCTCATCCTTCTGCATTAAGCTACCCTCATACAGCAGTGGAGGGTCTGTGTATCTCAACATACTCAGCCTTTCTGTTTAATAATGACACAAAGCAGAAAACACATGACCTACAGTATATATGGAACAATAGTTATCCTTCTGGTTTAAGTAACAGGGACAGTGACTCAGGAATTGAAAATAACAGTGGTGCTAATAAAAGAAATATTGGACAACTGAAGTAGAATTCCTTTGGCTTTGTTCTTCATAATGTAATAGTAAAATAAACAGTTATTTTATATTAAATACAGTTTAAAGAATTTTGTTAGAAGTTTCCCAAAGGAAGGATATGCACCCAAAGGTACTGTAAGGTGAAGCATGGCAACCAAATTATTTCCTCTAGAACTTTCTTGTGCTGTTGTCAACAAGAACTGGAAAATATGTTCTTGAATGTACCTGCCCATGAAATCTCATAATACGCGGGCCATTACATGCATTCATGTGGCTCACGCTACACTGTACATGATTCACTACATATAAGTGACAGAACACTCTGCATATAGAAATGATCCCACCTGAGATGCAGACGGAAAAAAATGTACTTCTCTGATTTTTTTTAAAGCAGTTTAATAAATGTGTCTGCAGCTATGGCAATACCCAAACAACTAAGTGCTCAGACACAGAAGATTTTTGACATTGTGTTGATTTACAAATGCTTTTAAATGTGAAGTGCTACTTAGCAGACAAGTGGTTTATCAGTTCCCTTAACTGTATCCCAGAGTGCTACCACAATCTGGACATTGGAATGTTCATTCAGGAAACATTCTCTGAATGGGGAGTCACCCCCAGGACAATGGATGCAGTTATTTTGGTTAGGGCTATAATATTATATAGGACACTGTTTGTGTTCTAATAATTATTTAAATCAAAATTCAGATGTAAGTGACAGAATGGTCAGGCATGAATTGGTCTGCAAACAGAATTAAACAGAGTATTTAGATGTATAGTGGTTCTTCGCTTTCATAGAGTACAGTTTTTGCTTTATTATGACCAGTGGAACATTGTGTTTAAAAAGCTCCAGAAAAACGTTGCCACTCCCCTCTCACCTAATGTAGTTAAATGCAAGCAGGTGCTGAACATTTGAATACTTTTACAGGTTCATAGTTAATTACTAACCTATTGATCTTAAGAAACCTAGAACTACATTCCCATGGTAATTATTAGCCCTTTTTTTAAAATACGAATTCTCAAAGATAGGCTGCCTAAGTATATATTACTTAAATGTTTTGCCTAACGTCAAGGACCATTGCTGTAAAAGTAGGGATGACTTTGTGATCATCCATCTTTTTGTCCAATTAACATTTAAAAAGAGTAAGAAAACTACTCTGCTTTATGTGGAGGGGAAGTCTGTCCATAGAAGTGGTATTCTCTGTGATACATACATATCCCTTCAGTATGTTCTGTTAATCTTGCAAAAGTGATTTAGGTCTCCTGAGTAGGTGTTTCTGATACCACTGGACTTTTGAATGTGTAATAGGTCTGACAGAAGAGGGGCTATTGAGGCTCCAAATGCATGGCAGAGGTCACCTTCCAGTAGCCTGTAGGATACTAAGAATAGAAACAAGGCTTTGAGATGGTCTATGTATTTCTTATGATTTAGGCCTTTGATTTTTTTCAGTGAGGAAGCATTGTGGTCATTTCAGCTGTGACAAGTGTTTGGACAGGTACATACTGTGGCATTGCACTCAATGATCAGCCTAAAGAGTGCCAAATGCACATGAATAGTTACATCCCTGGATCAAGATGCCCTACCCTTCAATAAAAGCTGTGCAATGAAAATCATTTCAAACAGCAGTGGACACATGGTAATCAAAGTAGAATTCATTGTCAATGTATTTTCACAGATCTCTAACCATGAGATCAGTTTTTTGTCAATGTGGTAGTTAAAATGGGAATCATGCTTGGTAAAGGATATGATCGCACATTTCTTGACATTCAGTTTCAGTCCATGGT
>NC_056744.1:217546793-217569293 GCF_019279795.1 Protopterus annectens | reverse complement strand
GTGGTAATTACGTTTGAATGCCACCTTTACTCCAGGCATTAATGACAGCATTTCAATTAAGCCTGAATTAAAGTTCAGGGTCACACGGCTATAAAACAGGTTTGTCCAAGAGGGAGAATATTTTTGTAAAATTTATTTTCACTTTGATTATGGCATTGGCCTTTAATTCATATCCTTATTCTGATTATTCTGACTATAGTGTTGGTACTTGTTTGACTAATCAATTGGAAGTTTTGATTGGGGGGGGGACTTTTTCTTAAGACACATGCTTGCATTTTACCCACAGTTTTGATGAAGTCTTATTATTGACAAAAGTGCCTGACTGTGGATTGTGTTCTGGATTATATATTTTATTCTTCATGCTCTATTTTACCTGCATTATGTTGGATTTTGAACTTTAACCAGTGGATTAAAACTTGGGTGCTTTACCTGGTGAGTCTGATTCTTGGCTACAGCTGGAGTGTTGCGATTTCAAGTGTTTTTTTACACTACGACACTAGTATTTTGTTTATTGATATTATGAATATGAAATAGTTTACATTATACTTGTCCAAGTATAGGATAATACACCTACACACGTGTATATATATATATATATATATATATATATATATATATATATATATATATATATGTGTGTGTGTGTGTGTGTGTGTGTGTGTGTGTGTGTGTGTGTGTGTGTGTGTATGTATTTCATATATATATATATATATATATATATATATATATATATATATATATATACATATACATATATGGATTCACTTTAGAAGCTTGTAAGCCCATAACGCTGAAATTCAAAACACTGAGACCAAAAGCTAGAAAATTCAAAACATTAAATCCTGTAACATTGAAAATACATAATAAACCAACATTTAATATATCCTACATACTGAAACAAATAAAAAACAAACCATATTATACTTCTCCAGCTATAAGCAGGGGGCAAGCCCCACTGCGCCCCCCACATCCCCTGCTACTTAAATATTTCAACTCCGGGATCGCACTACACAGAACAAAATGACAAACATACCATTCCGCCCTTCATGACTGCATGTTTAAATTGTAAGAAACTATCCTTAACCTTCTCCTAAAAACACTACTTCACTGTTAAAACATTACACATCATTATGTATCTCTCCCATACTTACCAGGGTTTCATAGGTAACCACAGTCATATTCTCTTCTTACTTGCTATACTACAACATAACACATCTTAGTGTACTGTAGTGCAATCTCAGAGTTGATATATTTAAGTAGCAAGGGGTGTGGGGGGTGAAGCCCCCCACATGGGAGGTGCAAGGGTGCTTGCCCCCCTGCTTATAGTTGGGGAAGTGTAATATGGCTTGTTTTTTATTTGTTTCACTATATAGTTATGCTGGAATATAGTACATTTTGCTTTCATAACATTTTTCAATGTTATGGGATTCAATGTAGTGAATTTTCAGTGTTTTGAATTTTCAAGCTTTTGGTCTCAATGTTTTGAATTTCAATGTTACGGGCTTTCAAGCCTCTAAAGTGACCCATAAATACGTGCATGTATTTGGAAGTCTGGCAATTGATCAAAAGTTCAACCCATTGAATGGCAACTGAATGAGCACAACTTATTGATCAGCAGCCAACTGAAAAAGTCAAAAGACAAACACAATCTTTTTTGTAAGCAGGCAGGCAAGCTCCCTTGTACCTCCACACCCCTGCTAATTATATCTATGTATATATACACATATCTATCAATATATATATATATATATATATATATATATATATATATATATATATCTATACATACATACATACATATATATGTTGTTGTTGTGTCTCTTTCGGCTTATCCCGGTTAGGGGTCGCCACAGCGGAACTAAGGTCTGCTAATGTTTGGTAGTGGATTTTTACATGCCGACTTACCAGCCCTGACGCACAACCTTCAACGAAGGCATGCCCATTCACACATGCCTCCACACAGAAGACGCTCTAGCTGAGAATCGAACGCAACAATGTCTTGCTGTGAGGCGACAACGCTACCGCAGCACCACTACCTCAGGTTTTATATATATATATATATATATATATATATATATATATATATATATATATATATATATTTATATATATATAGATATAGATATACTAATTCTGAGATCACATAACAGGCAGGAAAGGGAAAACTTCGTGATCTTCACTGTACTGCAGTCTTGCACAGACGTACTGCTGGCATATAAGCTGATTTTCTGTCAGCTCTGGCAGCAGTTTTCAGGGTTTGACAAGCTGCTGTTTGACAACTTCCAGGTAACCCTAAAGGAGCATTAAGGTATTATTACACAGTGAAACCTCTAGCTTGACTGGATTTTCTTGCAGTTTTTTGTCTGAACAGTTTGCATGACCTTTTACCCTGTTAGTTTGGATATTAATTAGGATAATTTAAAGTCACCTTAATGTTTATGGACATCAGTCTTTAAGCTTTGCATTTATAATGTACAATTCACTTATACTGTGCTGATGTAAGACTTCTTAGGGGAGACTTACGTCTGGCCTACAGAGCAACCCAAGACCCAAACCTAATTAACTTACTGTATATCCGTAAATCAAATGGGTCTAGGGTTACCCATTCCAGTGACTTAAATATGGCCTGCAGCTTAAATATTTATTTATTTATTGCATTTGTTTACCAGGAAGGACCACTGGGCTGAAAAGTGCCCATTCTCAGTGGAGGCCTGGGGAGAAAAGCTCCACAGTGATATCCACAGTACATATATTTCAAAAAACTCAAATAGCAATTACAACAAGTTTTAAACAGTAAGTTTCTGACAAAGAAAGAAAGGCAATGCACCTGTATATAAGTCCATCTACTGACAGTACAACAAAGTTATTAGTAAAAAAAGAGGCAATGCAGCTGTCTTTAAAAATATATTCTGACAATACATGTACACAAGAGTACAGAAGTGGATTACCAACCAAGGAGTAAAGAAGTTTTAGCAGGTAGTAAAAGATGGAGAAAGGAAAGTGGGAGTAGACGTAGGGAAGAGGCAAAGTCAGGTATGAAAGAAATAGGACATGGTGGAGGGACAGATTTATCTCCCAGCAACTGCCACATCTTCAGAACAAGTTACCAGATCATGTGAAACAGAGCACCTCTATGACACTGTTCAAGAGGAACCTGGATGAGTAGATGGGGTACCGATATTTCTTACCAGGGATAGAGCCCACAACCCTATATGGGAGCACTGAATTTTGTCAGCACTATAACATTATAGTTGGTCAGAAAAAATTGGTCAAATTGGTCAACAGGTGTCCAAGAATGGCCAAGTGATTGGGTTGGGGAATATGCCTTTTCTCAGAGTCAGTATATATAATTAGCAGTGGGTTTTGGGTTCCCCCTGCAAAAAAATTTTTTTTGGTTATTTTTTACATTTAGGTTGTACTTGCACTGAGTGTATTGCTTGTCTCATAAGTACTAGACTGTCATATATGCACCTACATATATTTATGGATTTATGGCATAAAATCAAAAACACAAAGGTTTTAAACACTAAACTTCAAACCTCAACATATAAAAAGAAAAAGCAAACACAAAAACAAACAAAAAAATGTGTGGGGGGGGATTCATGAAAGCCTACAAGACAATTTTTACCATGTGTGCATCATGGTGCAATGCACACATGGGAGCAACAAGTTTTAGATTCAGTTAAGTCTGCGCAGCAGTGCACACTCACTCACAAATACAGAAACGTTCATGGCATGCAGATTACAGTATAAGTAGCTGAATTGTATGCTAATTAAGCACATCAACATGGCAGAATGATTCAACAACCTCTAAAGTAACTATTTAGACTCTGTGTTCGCGTTGGCCGTGTATTCAGAAACTTTCTGAATACAGCCACAGAAAAGAGTCAACATGGAAGCAAGAGCAAGTAAAAGCTCTTAAATTTTGTACAGAACTGACCTCAACATGTAACCTTATACATATTATGACCCAATTACACAATGTGGATGCTAGAATATCACAGTTACAGAATTAAAAATTCATTTATAAGGGCCGTGACATAAATGCACCTTTGCTTCCCCACCCCCAAAAGAAAATGTAATTGTGCATAATGCAAGCTGCAACAATATTTGAACATCCTGGAACAGACTATTATATTGTACTGTAAGCATATGTAGTATGTAGCAGATATATGGGCAAAGGAATAGCCTCCCTTACGTTTACAACATTGTGCTTCCATGCAGTTTCTCCGCTGACATGTCTACTAACCATGTAGATTTCAGGCTGTCAGCATGGAGAAGATGCAAATTAGGTAAAAACTCATTGGTATTGCTGCATCCCAAAAATGAGTAACCCTGTAGGGATGTTCACTCTGTGTAGGCACTCCCACTGTAGATGTCAACAGTGAGTGATGACATCAGGGGAGTGTGTCAGGATACACTTTCAGAGTTGTACAGGTTGGTCTGTGGAGGGTGAATGTACATGTAAACTGTGCACAAATCACAAGTTGTATGTCATCCTCAGAATTTAGCTGTAAAATGTGCCTGCTCTGTCCATTTTCAATAAGTTTTCTACATTTTTAATGTCCTCCTTTGTGCAATGGTGTGCAGAGTGGAAAAATGAATGAATGACAGCTTTTGTTGTGCTTGCCTTGTAAATAGTCTTGTGGCACCACATATATTTGTAAGGCTAGTGTGCAGAAGGTCCTGGGTTTGAGTACAGTGTGGGCAAGCTCTCTTTTTTTATACTGAATGTTTGTGTGATACCACGGAAACGGAGGAAAGTAATTACAATTTTGTTGTGCTTACTTTATTTATGCATAGCTGTGCAGGAGTGCATGGTGGTGCACCTAGCACAGTGATGAGCAAGCATCAGGTGTCTGTAATAGATGCTAATTACAGTATAAGCGGGTGAACTCCATTTTCATGAAGCAATCCAACATGGTACAGCTATTCAACATGCTATAAAGCATCTGTGTAATCTCCATTCTTGTTTTCCTAAATACTTCAATACCACTGGAGTAAACACAAGGAAATTTTAACTGGCACAATGCTAGAAGCTGCTGCAGTTATTCTACATCTGCATGTGCTAGAGGCTGAAGTCAATGCTGATGGTGCTGATGACAATAGGCCTAGGCTGAGAAGAAGAGTGTTCTGGCCCAGTGTAATGTATCAGATGCTACATGACCTGGAGATTGTAGAGCACTACAGGCTGGACAGGCACACCTTACAAGAACTCTGTGAGCTCTGCCACCCTCAACTCAGAGCCAGAACCAATCAAGGGGAACCCATCTCAGTGGAAAATAAGGTATGTGTAACTCTTAGAATATTAGATACAGGTACATTTTAAAGACCAACTGGGGACATGATGGGTGTGTCATAGGCATCAGCATCCAGGATCCTCCAACATTTCCTGGATGCTAGGCTCATACATGCCAGTAAGCACATATATTTTCCCTGTAGTTCTGAGGAGAGGGCTAGCAATATGCAACAGTTCTACCCTGTAACACACTACCCTGAAGTAATGGGTGCCATAGATTGCACTCATGTACACATCAAAGCACCACCTGGTGAGCAGGGTAGAATCTACATTAACCACACGGGATACTAATGCATCAATTGCCAAGTTATGTGCAATGCACAGAGAATAATCTTGAATGTTTGTGCTGACAACCCTGGCAGTTATCATGACTCCCATATCTGGCATACATCACAGCTGTATCAGATGTTTGCCCACAGGGCCATTTACTGGAGGATACTGGCTATGCACTGGAACCATGGATGATGACACCCATCATAAGTACACAAACACCCATGGAAGAATCCCATAATCAGGCACATGCCCAAACTAAAGACATCATAGAGCATGTGTTTTGGCTGTTGAAGTCACTGT
This sequence comes from Protopterus annectens, assembly GCF_019279795.1. Classification (NCBI taxonomy): domain Eukaryota; kingdom Metazoa; phylum Chordata; order Ceratodontiformes; family Protopteridae; genus Protopterus; species Protopterus annectens. Next base: position 217,563,421 of record NC_056744.1, on the reverse strand, counting down.
TCTAGTGCTTAGATATATCTGGTGGAGCACTGCAGTATTATCCAGAGACATGTGTGCACGTCTTCACATATGTGCTGTGCTACAAAATCTGATCTTGCAGAAACAACTACAGCAGGATCAGCTAGGGGATGGGACACCAATGCCTAGGTCACCACAGTCACACTCAGAGGAGTAACCATCAGCTGCTATGCCTGCAGGCAGACACAGTCATGCTTAGTATGCCCTTGCTTTGAATAAAAGACAACACATAACACATCCACTGACCACCTAGGTGTCTAATATCTTTTTCCTACTCGCACACATAGTAAAATTCATGCTGGGCAACTCACACAACCTGTACCTTCTCATGTACTGGCTGTGTACTGATGCATCAGAGAAAGTCAGCCCTGAACTCAAAATGTGTCCACTGCTGCATTTCCAAGGTAAGTCCTGAACCTAGAGTGTAGTTTTTGAATGATATTATGGCATACCCCTGTATTTAGTAAGTTGGAACAGTAATTAAGTAAATAATGCCATGGATTTGTGCCAAAAGTACTTTAACATGTGACAGCAGAAAGACCTTTACTTTACTCATATGTGTGCATTAGTAAGTATGAGGCCTCAGGGGTCAAAGATTCACATAGTACTACCTCTGAAGTACACTGATGCTCACTACATGGCCTTATTTCTGCACCATACCTTTGTACTGGAAAATCCGTAAAGACAGAAGCTAGACAGGACTGATACACATTGCAGTTTCTGACGTCACAACCCTTCCCAAGATCAAACAACAAACAGGAAGCAGAACAAGGAGAGTAACAAGAGCATCATATCCTTGTTTGTAGCATAGCAGTAACAACTTTGCTTACCCACAAAACTACAGGCTATGCTTGTTTGCGACATAACAGCACATGAGCACCCCCCAATAGCAGGGTAGCCTTGCTTGTAAGTTAAAGGTAACTCAGCAATAGTCCCCCCAAAACAACATTATATGGCAGTTTGTGCCATCCAACCTGGCCTTCACATGCTGGTAAATGCATATCATATAACTCCCAGTTAATATCCACTCACATTTTAAGGCCAAGGATACTGAATGCCTTACACACTTGATTGTCTCAGAGTACTGCTCAGATAACTGATGAATTACCAAGAAACACAGACAAGTAAGATAAATCTGTTAATTTGCAAACAGAATCCTAACAGGTTGTGTAATCAGTAAGTGCACTATGTCCAAATATAATAAAGAGGGTTAAAAGTACAAGTCACAGCTGAAGATCTCATAGCAGTGTACATTCTAATGCACTTCTTTGTGTGAACAATTACTTCACTTCTTTGTTGCAAAGCTGTTTGTGTGACAACTAGGGCTAAGGCATCCATCCTTTTGTCTGAATCTACAGTGGTGTGAGAGTTCAAATCCTGAACTATGCAGAAATATCTGATGTGTAGTATCATTTTGTATTGTGTATGTCATATCTTGCTTTTGTTCAGTTCACGTAAGTCTCCCTTTCCATTTATTTTCCAACTTTTTTTATTCCACTGTTTTCTTGATGCATGATATAGCGCAAACAAATGACTGCAGGTTTGACTGTGCTCATGTGGCTTGTGCAAGGAGTGGTATTGCTGAAACCCGGCCACCTAGGAAGCAAATGTGCAGATATAGGTTAATCAGTTCATGTACTAGGCTAATGGCCCTGGAGCTTTTACAAGCCTAGCCTATAGGATTACCCTGGCATCGTGCCACCCAACCATAGTTTCCAGTGCTTCTGTCAAGTAGAGCCACTGGAGTGATCCCTGGGGTGAATTTTCTATTTCCCATCCACTCAACGAGATTTTTCTTGAAGAGGGCAAGTTTGGTGCTCTGTTTGACATGTGTGGGAAGTCTGTTCCATAGCATGGGCAGCCTCTGCGTTATGATCCTGTCCCTCCAGCATGTTCTGTTGATTGTGGTCATGAGGTTGAGGTCTCTGGAGCATGTGGTGTAGAGGGATTGGGATTTCTTTAGATGTAGCATTTCTAACAGAGCTGGGTCAGACATGGCTTTGTAAGTCAAGCAGAGATCGCCTTTAAGTAGGTGATATGAGACAGAGAATAGTTGGAGTTTTTTGAGACTGTCTATATAGGACAAGTGTTTAAGGCCTAGGATCCTCTTTGTGAGGTCCTTTTGTGGCCTCTCCAGTTGTTGTAGTTGTCTAGTGAGGTACATGCCAAATGGAGCATTGCACTTGATGATTGGCCTAATGAGGGAAGAGTAGAGGGAGACTGGACACATTCAATAAATGCTTTTGACCACCGCAAAACCTGATGTGGAGTAACTGTCACACACTTGTGATGCAGCATGCACTGCTTACCTACCTGCAAACAGCTGTATTTCACACGTGTGTACTCTTAGTTAACCATAGTGAAAATCTGCTCCCCAATGCACACCTTTCAACTGTTCAGATATTTGTAGAATGTCTTAATTTTGGCATCACATGTTTGCCCTGCTCCTCATAAAAAGTTGGTTTTCTGGCAAATAATTTGAAATACTTGACTATTGAAGCCAGAAAACAACAGACATTTGAACTTCAAAACTCCTACCTTTCAGGCAATTCATATTAATGCAAAACATGTTATTCTATCAACTGTATCAGTTTGTAAGAGTAGTATGTAAAATGTGTCCCTATGTTTGGTCCTTTTTCAACCCAATATGCGTGGCTTTGTCCAGATTCCTTGCTATAAAAGGTTGAGAGGTATGGCACAATGTGCTATGGAAATGTATATATGATGCTGTCTGATTTCAGTCCATGTGTTGGCCACACACCCACAGGCATTACAACCCTAGGGTCTCAGTTTTTTTTTCCACACATATATCAACTACAAGACAAAGTGTAATTTATAATGTTGTGTGCTCCCTCCTGGACAGTGCCAGATGGTGGTGCTTACAACCTTGCTCTGCTAAACTCAAACATCCAAATATTCTCAATAAGAGTAGTTTTTTTATACAGCTAGGCTTCTAAGCAGCCTAGTGCTATTAGGCTATTAGCCTCATGTAACACTATGACCCTATGTGCCATTGCAGGCCTTCCAACCTGTTTTTCCTCAGATGGCCTGCTGATGTTGTATAGTATAAGTTCACCTGCAATCCTGTAAAAGTCAGACTTGTTCCATGACACATGCATTAAGTACTGTGTTCCATAGTTTGTGCACTTAGATAGGAGTTCTGTTCTCACTTCACTTCACTGGGTGTGTGTGTGTCTAGTCATCAGAAAAGAAGTGAAGCCCTGCAGTTACTTCTCCAATGGCATGGCTGGCCACTTTTTGGATAGCTGCTCATCTCTACACAGTCATTCCATACCGGCCTTCTAAGTTGTTGTCTCTCACAGGGCTTGCTGATGTCATCTACTATAAGTTCACCTGCACTCCTGTATAAGTCAAACTTGTTCTGTAGCATGTGCGTGAAGTCCTGTGTTCTATAGTCTGTCCACTTAGATAAGTAGGGGGTCTGTTCTCATTTCAATTGACTGTGTGTGTGTGTTTGTGTGTGTGTGTGTGTGTGTGTGTGTGTGTGTGTGTGTGTGTGTGTGTGTGTGTGTGTGTGTGTGTGTGTGTGTGTGTAAGTTAGCTATAGCTTGATATTACAGACAGCATTTTACACCAGCAGGTGGGGCACATATCAGGTTGTCAACAGACAGTGATGTTGTCATCAGCTATAAAGGGTTGTCAGACACAATGCAAACTAGACTTGTGCCATGGTGTGTGTTACATTCAGTGGTCTGTAGTCTGTATACTTAGATAGGTAGGGGTTCTATGCTCACTGCAGTCAAGAGTGTGAGTGTGTGTGTGTGTGTGTGTGTGTGTGTGTGTGTGTGTGTGTGTGTGTGTGTGTGTAAGTTAGCTATAACTTGATATTACAGACAGCATCTTACACCAGCAGGTGGGACACTGTTATTCCCATATGCTCAGCAGACAATGCTGATGTCATCCGGCTGTATCAGAGTACTGTATATGCATGCATCTCACCAGGAGATGATCAGACAGTGGTCTAAATGTCAGGCAGACACCACATCATACTATATAAAACAGATTAAATTGACATGTTTTAATCTGTACACATACATCATGACGTGGTTTATAGGTTCTGTGTTACCTTGATGACAATGCCCTCTGGGGTGTCCTGCAGACGCATGTTTCTGTTGAGCTACATGAAACAGAGATCATGATACTGTACTGTTCTGATATGATTATACTACAGTGCTGTCATGCAATCCAGAGACCTGAATGTGATGGCCTGAATTATGATGTGCACCATACATTTGTACTGGTTAATCATTAAAGAGAACAGTTAGAAAGTAATGAGACACATTGCAGATGTTGACTTAAGAGACCTTACAAGAGAATACACTGTAAGGTAGTCCTCCTATCCCAGAGACTTCCCATGCTCTGGAACAAGATTCCAATCTACATTAGGCAGAGCTCCTCATTAACACTCTTCAAGAGAAACCTTGACGAGTGGATGGGAAACAGGAAGTTTTCCCCGGGGATCACTTCAGTGGCTCTGCTGGACAGAGGCATAGGGTACTAATCTAAGGGGACAGCAAAAGCCAACACATAAAAGCCTTTAGGCAGATAGCCTAGCACCTACCTATGAACCTATGAACCTAAATGATGATGCTATCCATTGTACAACTTGGCAAAGCAAATATAATTCACAGGTACAATTAACGTTTAAGCAACACAAATGTAGATACACTAAGCAATAATTTAGCGAACCACCCTGTGCATCAGACACAAAGCTTTAGTTCCCTGAATCTATAAGACAGAAATCAGGGATATGTCACAGTTATCATCACTTGCACAGGGTGTTGTGGAGGGGGGCAGGATGCCTAGGCTGACAACAAAGGTTGTTGAGTGTGTGTGTGTAAGAACAGGGAAGTAGGCAGACTGATCCAGGTAACTATTGTCTGTGTGTCCGTCAGGGTCCTTCATGTGAAACTGGAGTGTGACAGTGTGCACAAACACAACCAAACTCAGTGCTAGCTCTACATCTTGGTATGTTGGACAGGTGTGAGCTGTGCATGGTAGAGTTGTCAGTTCACTGTTGTTGCCCCTAAACATGAGACCTGACTCTACTAGGAGATGCACTGGCACCTCCACACCCAAGGTCAGATGCAATGCTACTACCTGACTGTGGATGTTTTCTGTTGGATGTGCTCCCTTCAAGGGAACCCTCAAGACCATGACCCCATGGCCTGCCACATCTGGGTGTGGACAGCACACTCCCTGATGGTACAGGGGAAGCACTGCCTGTACAGGAGTGTGATAGGGCATGGCCATGTTATCTAGGAGGAGATGATGTGGCTGACCTACGCTCACATGGATGACATCCCCCTCCCAGCATATGTGTCATCACTGACACTGCATGATCCATGATATAAACCCCTTACTCCATCATAGAAACTCCATGTTCCAACATGTCATTCAACCAATCCATTGAACTGTCAACATGGTGGAGGCAGTCATGGATGTCAGACTGTGCAACATCTAGAACCCTGAGCATTTGTCTGGAGCACCTTTCATAATGTGCATGTGCCTCCATGACAGCCCTAAACATCTATTGAGTGACACAGGAAGAGACACCTGCACCAGATGGAGGAAGGACAGCAGGCCTCCTCTGAGCACCCTTTCAACCCTCCTGTGTGACACTTCGCCAACACTTTGGCTTTGGACAGATTCAACAGGCACTGAAGCTGCAGCAGCCACACTTTCCTGATCAATGTCTTCATCCTCAACCTGTTCAGCATCTCTGGCATCAGTAGACTGGGTAGCCATAGGCCTACTGGCGATAGCCAGGGAAAATGAAGGGGGCACTGTAGTCAACTTCTGTGCCAGATTCAACCTCTGCACCTCCCCTACTGTGCCTCAATTTGGCCATCATCAATATCTGTTGAAATGCTGACATCAGGAGTCAGAGTACCCACACTCCCACTGTCACACTCACCTGTGATAAAAATGAAGAAACACAGGAACACATTAATACCTGCACTACTATGCTGCAATATATCCTAACAAAGTGCAATGCTGTCACTATTACAGACAGTACAGCAATACATACAACAGGCCTGAGAGGACACACTATGAGATATCTTTAAAATGATAAATGCAAGGCCTGCATCTCTGTATTCCTGATGGTCCTGAAATGATTAAAACAAGAGGTAAGGGCTACAGCATTACATTTAACAGTAAAACAGGGGGTAATACATTTACAACTCTATATCTGCAGTACCTCAAATGTCAACAAGAATGTGGCTGACAACTTCAAATTAAGCTTCAAACTTTAGCAATCCTACATCCACCCACCCAACAAACAACTAACACAGACATATACTTTAATGGAGTTAGTGCACTATGCCACAGTATTCTAATTATCATCTAACAAAACATACCTGGAAGCTAGTCTTAGGATGCAGGACTTGCACCCACATACAGAACATATGTTCGCCAGGAATTTCTCAGTGGCAGTGTGAGGGGGTTCTGCAGGAGGGCCTTCAACTGTGACTTGACTATCACATGCCACTGCAGCTTCATGCCTACATGCAGCAGATACCACGTCTGTTGCTCTGTGATGCCCCTGCTTATATGTGTGACTGTGTCACCCAGCAGTGTTAATGTTGACCACTAATTCATCCAGAGGGCTGTATGCTCACCCATACTGGCCCACCCTTGGACAGCAGCACAGCAGCATGTTGCCTTAAGGCATCAGTTATAAGATTATTCCCTGCATCTGCAAATGGGCGCCTACAATGAGCAGACATATTGTGTCCTACAAGATAAAAGAATGATAATACATATGAACATCACATAAATACAAACTTACTGTTATTTTGCGTAGGTGAGCATATTATACTTACTGCTATGGCATGAACAAGGATATGTTTCTCTTGTTAGTCTCCATGTTTTGTATCCTCCATCTTGTTACTTTAAAAAATATGCAGACACATTTGTGCTTATCCAGGGGGAAATACTGACAGCCTTCCTTTAGTTTTTGCTTGTACTTAGGAGAAATAAATTCCAAACAGTAGAGGTCCCAGGATGACTGATCCCTGTGGAACACTATAGGTTACAGGTCTGCTGAAGGAGGTGGATTCCCCTATTTTGACTATATGGGTTCTATCAGTGAGCCAGTCATACCTCTCAACCACTAAGACCAAGAAATCTGGACAAATGGGGGGACAAAGCCCCAAAATTAGGGACAATTTATAAATGTTGCTCTTACAAACATAAGAAGTTGATAGAATAAAAGATTTTGCATTAGCATGAATTTTTGAAGAGTATGAAGCCTGTAACTCAAATGTCTGTCATTATTTTCTTTCTTCAATCCTCAGTGATTAGCCAGAAAAACAGAATTTTATGATGAGCAGACCAAAAATATGAGGCAAACATCTGTACAGTTGAGAGGTATGGAGCCAGTTAGTGACCCATCTAATGATATAAGGGTTAATACCCAGCTGGGTGAGTCTGTTAATGATGCCTCAGTGGGGGATAGTGTCAAAAGCCTTGGCTAAGTCTAAGTAGGCTGTATGCACAGATTTCCCCTCATCCAGGGCCTTAGTGACTGTCTTAAAGAAGTCCACCAGGTTTGACAGGCATGATCTCCCTTTGAGAAATCCAGACTGAATAGGGTCAAGAGTTTGGAGATTACCTATATTTTTTTTGATAAGGTCCATGATGATTCACTCCATGGCCTTGCAAATAAGGCTAGTCAGGCTAATAGGTCTATAGTTCCTGGGATCAGACTAAGCACCACCTTTGTGCAAGGTAATAACGGTGGCCATTTTCCATTCAGCTGGGATGAAGCCAGTGCTTAGACTATGACTGAAAAGAGAAGCCAATGGTGTTGCTAATTCTTGTTGAAGTCCATGTAGGATGCAGCCTGGGATGTTATCAGGACTTACAGATGCTGTGTTTTTGGCCTTAGGGAGGGCATTTACAACCTGCTCTTTAAAGATACAAGGTAAGGGACAGATGGTAGCGATGTTATGGGGTACGTGTGGCAGGGACAGGGGAATGAAGTTTTCACAGAACTTGTCAGCCAACAGGTTAGTTACGTCCACAGGCTCAGTATAGGTGGTATCATTAACTACCAGTTTAGCACAGATCTGCGCCTTTCCTTTTAGATTATGGATGTGACTAAAGAACACCTTATGGCTGTCCTTATTTGAGGAAGCTAATTTGGATTTGTAGTGTGCTTTGCAGAACTTCACAAGAAGTCTTATTTGCTTGTATAAGCTGAGGAAGGAGTGTTTCCAGTTTAGAGCTCACTTCATCTTACTCTTAGACTGCAATTTCTTCCTCTTATTGTAAAGCCTGTTAACAGTTGTCCACCAGGCGTGTTTGTTCTTCCTTGAGGAGCTTGTTTTGGTCCTATCAGGTACGGTGGGGTCAATCCAGTTATGCAGGTGTTTGTATAAAGCATTGGTGTAGAACTTGGCACAGTTGCCAGTTCTATCTGAGGTGGGAGGTGCAAGGAAGCTATTTATACCATTGCGTAAGAGGTTATAATCTGCTTTGGAAAAGTTTTTTAGTTTAGTTGATGCTGGGGAGGGGGGGTAGGTGTAATAGTTACTTTGAATGAGACTGATTTTTGGTCAGATCTCACCAGGGAAGACCTCACAGTGGGGGTGCTACAGCGGTCCCCTATAATGGTAAGAGCCTGATCCAGGATGTTGGCACCTGTTGTGGGGTGTCAACCAGCAGGTCCAGGGCACTGGAGTTAATGAAGTTGAGGAACCTTTGGGCAAGTGAGTTAAAGCACAAGTAATTTACCCAGTCAATGGAGGGGTAGTTAAAGTCATCCAAAACCATGGTGTTTGGATGTATCTTGATAGACTCAAGTAGATCCAAATAGGCAGAGTGAGTGTTCTGATTCATAGAGGGGGTTCTGTAGATGGTAATGACTTGAATAAGTGTCCTATCAACAGTTAATTGCATCTGAAGTATCTCCAGGGAATCATACAGTTTAACCAGCCCAGAGGTGCATTTATCTTTAATGAATTTTGATATACCACCTTCTTTAGTTTTCATGCCTTCAGTTTGTGGTCTGAACATGTGGAAGGAGGTGTAACCTGATATGGTTGGTGTGCTGTCCACAGCCTTGATCCAGATTTCCATGAATGTACAAATGTCTGTGTCTTCCAAGGTGAGGACTACTTCGAGTTAGTCCAGTTTCATGTTAAGACTCCTAGTATTTAGCAACATAACTTTGAGGTTTTTAGATGGAGTTTTTACATAAGGAATTTTGTCCTTGAGATACTGCCTAAAAAAGGCATTATGGGGTTGGCAAAAGCCTTAGCCAGTAGCTGAAATCCCAGGGATGACAGATGAAGACTATCTCTGGTAAGGCATCAAGGTCTGTCAATCATGTCATCCCAGGCTGAGATATACGGGATGCTCTTAGAATGATAAACTTTCAAGACCGGAAAAACAAACTAGCGAAAACCACCGCTAATTCAAAAGCCAAGAACTCGACTCAGGCCAGTCCAAAACGTAAAAAACATGAAAAACAACAAATTTTATGTAAAAGAAAAGAGCCCAATATTTTGATTATTAAACTGTATAAAGTAGATAAATGTGTAAAATATATAAAATAACATAAAAATAATAACGGTGTTCAACCTACAGCATAAATACTAATACTAATAATGGAAGTGTGACGCTTCCTAATCAAAGATTACCTATGGATACATTGTATCTTGCCTGCTTACAAGTAAAATAACTAATACAATGAATATAATAAATGTAATGAAATTAATACATACTGTCCTAAGCATCTAAATAACTAGAACAGCTACCCAAGAAAAATAATATTAATCATATCTCACTAAATAATAAAAATAATAAAAATATAGAAATATAAAATATGACATGTAACATATAATATAACATAAATTTAAGTTAAAATATAATTAATATTATTTTTCTTGGGTAGCTGTTCTATTGGGCTTTTTTCTTTCAGTTTCAAAGCCTGCTATTATTACAGTCTCGGAGAATGAATTTTTTATTATGTTAATAGAGAATTACAAATGCACCTTAGTTAGCTGTGATCTGTACCTTTAAGGAGCTAAAGGGAGAGCAAGGGGTGTGGTTAAGTGCTTCAATGCTGGTACTTAAACTCACTTGTAATGGTGTGAATGTTTTGCTTGTCTGAAGAAGTTAGTGCAAGGTACTAACGAAAAGCTTTTATAGTGGCTTAATAAAATTTGTTGTTTTTCATGTTTTTTATGTTTTGGACTGGCCTGAGTCGAGTTCTTGGCTTTTGAATTAGTGGTGGTTTTCACTAGTTTATCCTCTTAGAATGATACCAGAAACTAAGCCAATTATTGAAGTCAATCATTTTCTGTTTGTAGTGAGGCATCACCCTAGTTGAAGTAAAATGCTGTTTAAGGCCAGGGACATACCTACCTGAGACACATAATCTGAGAGCTTAGTCATGTCTCTCTTCATATAGTCCAGACAGGTACATCTCAAGCCGTTCACACCGACATGGATTATGATGGAGTCATAACAGTACCTGTCATTGAGATACTTAAGTGCATGTGTGATATGTTAGATCCTAGAAACTAACTGACAGCTGACTGTGACCTTTTCCTTATCCATCCTGGTGAGAAGGACATCTGTGTGTCTCTTGATGGAATCACCTATGATTAATATGTTTGGTTTTGTGTTTTCCCTTAAGAGCTTGACAGGTGAGATACTGGTGTGCAAACTATTATGGGTATTGTGTTCCACAGAGGAAGTATTATGTGAAGCATGCTTGTGTTTGTGTTTGGGAGGTCTCTGGTGTTTAGGTATGTTTCTGGTGAGGACCTCCACATATGTAGGTAGGTGTGATGTGTGTTTGGGTGGAGTAGGATGTGAGGTGTGCATGCTAACAACCTGCTCATTGTCATTTTTACTGAATGGTGTGTGAGAGAGCATTAATTCAGGGTTCCTAATATAGTTGCATCTCTCACATGTTGAGTTGTGTGGACTAGGAGTAGAGGATTGACGGCAAACATGAGGCAGTTGCTACACTGCCTCAGGACACCCATGTTGACCAAGTTGGCTGGAGAATCTGTGGGAAATTGTCCATCCATATTGTTAGGTAAATTTATATGGTCAGGAGAAGAACTCACACTTAAGAATGACTAATGGGTGAGAGGTGTGTTGGTACCACTGTTGCTAGGCTTAGTGTTCCACTTGACAGTAGAGCAGGGCCATGAAAAAACTCTGGAGGACCACAAGTAAAGTGCTAAGGAAAAGTTTAACAAGCAAAATGTTTGTGTCTATAAACACCAACTGTAACCACCACTAATCAGCAGAGCAAGATGGTGCACTACACTCAAACAAGTACAAATATGGGGCTTAAATAAAACAAGAAATAACCCTTTTAACTCAAACTAGCTAATAAAGCTTCTCTCTCTGAGCTCTAGACCAATCACCCTCAATTAGATGAGAACCAGACAGCACTCTCCTCCCAGAAGGGTGTAGAAGGGCCTTTACCAATGAAGATGGCTTGAAATTGATGCTTGATGCTCAGAAGTGGCAAAAACAGACCCAGAAACAGCAAAGCTGGAAATGGGCTATGTTACAGCTGAACTTGTACAATATACAGTAAAATGTGGCAAAACAAAAAAAAAACAGTTCAGACAATTCAAACAGACAGTAGAATGTAAATACATGTTAAAAGTGCAATATAAGAAGAATATAAAACAGGCACTTTTAGTTAGTTGAAAGCAACGGATGCCTCAGATCTTTTACTATCTCAGTGTGGAGCTGGTTTTAATGCTCAACTGATACAAAACAGACTAGATTCAGCAAGTCTAAATCTAGCCTATGCTATATAATGCAGAAGTATGAGAAATTCAAAGTGCATAAAAATCACTGTCACAATGGCAAAAAAAGTTTTAAAAAAGCAGCAATTCACCAGCAGTTCACAGCTTAGAAGGGTGTAGGCCACACTCTCCTGCCAGAAGAATCTAGACCATAAACCTTCGTAATGTAAACAACTGGTTTTGGAGCCCAAGTGCTTAAGTCAGAACTAGGCCACTTCAGAATAGCATACACAATAGACCTTCAACCAGCAATTTCCAGCTTAGAAAGATGTAGGCTATCCTCTCCCTCCACAAGAGTTGTGACTACAAATCTTCCTAATGTAAAGTAACTGGTTTGGAATCCATGTGCTTTAACCAGAATAAATACACTTAGATCAACAGGCACAATAAGCTTTCACCAGCACTTCTCAGCGCAGAAGGGTGTAGGCCACACTCTCTTGTCACAAGAGTCTAGACCTCAACCCTCCTAATGTAAAATAACTGGTTTGGAGCCCAAGTGCTTAAATCAGAACTAAGACAGTTTCAGAATAACAGACACAATGAGCCTTCAACCAGCAATTCCCAGCTGAGAGTGTCAGCTATCCTCTCCTGCCACAAGAGTTTAGACCACAAATCTTCCTAATGTAAAATAACTGTCTCAGGTCCAGAGAACTCAGTGGAAATTGCACACCAACATGTGCTTTATGTCAGTGCTGATGTACCTGGGAGGTAAGCTTGCACATAACAAGTTCTAGGTTTGCTCGCATAGTAAAATATATAAAATGAGTAATACTTCCTGGTGGAATTTTTTTCCTGTACCTATAGATAATTTAATAGACTTAGACTTATATGACATAGTTATTCATTACACATGGTGTGTGGGTGGACTTGTCAACCAAGTTTCAGTTACAACTATTCTTATAGGACATATAGGCAATTGTGTATTCTCTGTCCCCCTTGTATGTTATTCCCATTGTGGTGTTTAATTTGTGTCCGTCTCTTGCTTCATTTCTTCCATAGCCATACTCTGTACAAAGTGTGGAGTCATCTGCACATGGTAAGCAAATGTTTTTTTTTTTTGGTTATTGATGACCATTCTTCAGATATATGTAGTTATCTGTAAGTGTGTGGTGGGTGTAATGAGTGTCTGTATTGCTGTCCCATCTGTGCTACTGAGACCAGTGTTACTTTATCATATAAATTGTTTTAATATTTACTGCAGTAGTCATTTTATTCCTGAGTTTGTTGTTTATTATCACAGGTGATCCTGACAGCGGAAGTGTAGGACTCTTGCCATCTGATGGTCAGCATCAGTAGGCTCTGACGATGATGGTAGCCAAACACAGTCCCATGATGCAGAGGGTGAATCTGACATTGAGGCTGACATTCAGCAATCCCCTGTATTTATCTCAGACACAGTCAGTAGGCCTATGCATATCTATTCCAGTAAGTCCTCAAATATTCAACAGGAAGAGAATGAGACACTTGATTATAGTAGTGTGGTTACTCTGGCTTCAGTGCCGGTTGGCTCTGGCTGTAGCCAAAGTGTGGGCAAGGTCCCAGGCAGAAGGGTTGCTAGTGGTCTTTGGAGGAGGCCTGCTGTCCACCCTCCACCTGATCCTGGTGAGTCATTATGTGCCACTTGATGCATGTTTTGGGCCATCATTGAGGTACAGGCATGTTCCACTTGGGACTCCAAGGACATGCTGGATTGTAGATGTGGAAAAGGCTGATGTGCATGACTGCTTCCATCATGTGGCCTACTCAATAGATTGGATGAATGACATGACTGAATGGGTAGCGTCTGTGATGGAATGTCTGTTGAGAGGGGAACAGCATCCATGTGGACATAGTTCAGCATCATCATCTGCTGTTAGCCAATGTGGCTGTGCCCGATTTTGCTCCTATAGTGGCACTACTTCCACTGCTCCATCATTGGTTGAGGCATCCACACCCAGACTTGATAGGCCATAGGGTTGTGGCCGTGATGTAGTCATGAAGAGAGCTTGTCCAGCAGTCATCAGTCAAGTTCAGGTAGCATGAGCACATCTGACCATGGGTATGGATGTGCCAGTATAACTCATGGTAAAGTCAGTTCTCATGGCCAGGGGTGATGATGATGAACTGCTAACATCTACTATGCATGGCTCACACCTTTCTGACATGGCTGTGTTCTTGCATACAGTCACACATTTCACCTTGAGTGCCACATACATACCTAACAGGTGCATAGGTCATTCGTGACACAGCTCATTCTGTCTCAATGGCATTTTATAATTAGCTACATTTCTGCCTGTCTGTCATACTTGCATACACTCACTACCTTTTATGTCAGCCTTGGTTTCCTGTCCCCTCAAACACCCTGTGCAAATGACAACTGTGCCATATCCTGGTTTCTGTCTTTTTGGATTCAGGAATACATATTTCTCTTTTTCTGATGCACAGGGTGCATAGCTGACTTAGTGCTTAGTATATCTGTACTGGTGATGCTATTTTGAAAATTGCAAAATTGAAAAATGTCTTCTTATAGCTTTTTATATTGTGTGTTTTTCTACTCCAGGTTCAACACTTAGTGTGATAGTCTTGCAGTTACAACTGTTTTAATTCAGGTCTAACTAACTCTATGTGATGCCAGCAGTACACAGCCATTACATGGGTAAGTAAAGGATGTGAGCATTGTCGGGCATCAATGTTACTGTACGTGTGTCCATAGCATGAAAGTTTTATCCCTCAGGTGGTCACCATGTGTGTTATCCATTACCTCTTTGATAGGGAGAGGGCCTATTGTGCACGCCTATATCTACCTACACCCACAGTGGCTGTTGGTCCTCTCTCTGAGTCCTCACCTGCATGTGGCTGTGGTGATCTTGCCAGTGGTGATGTGATGTGATGTGTACCCCTTCCCCTTGATGTTCCTGCTGAAGGTGTTTTCTCAGGATGATATTGTGAGGGATAGCATAAACAGTATAAATTTCAGCACACATTCTGGGATTGTACTGCAGCTTCCCCCCCCAATGTATCTAGGCACTGAATCCATGACTTCAGCAGCCCAAACACATGCTCTGTGATACTTCTTGTTTGACCATCTGCCTAATTATGGCATTCTTCAGTGGGTGCATGTGCATTTCTGGTGGACATCATCAGTCATGGTCTAAGTGCATACTCTGCATCCTCCAGTAAATGATCTTGTGGAATATCCCCTCTGGAAAACCTCTGGTAGAGCTGAGAGTTGTGCCAGATATGGGAGTTGTTGTAACTGCCAGAGTTGTCAGCACACACATTCAAGATGATTTCCTTAGCATTGCACACAACCTGTCAGTTAATGGAGTGGAAGACCTTTCTGTTGATGTAGACCCTTCCCTGTTCCCTGGGTGGTGCTTTAATCTCAATATGCGTGCAGTCTATGTCCAAGACTTCAGGGAACTGTGCTATGGGGTAGTAATCCTGCATAGTTGTAGCTTTGTCCTCAGGGGTACGGGGAAAATTAATGTAGTCACTGGCATGCTGTAACATAGCCTTCACGAATTGATGTAGGGACCTGGATGCTGAT
The DNA here is from genome assembly GCF_019279795.1 of Protopterus annectens. Taxonomy (NCBI): domain Eukaryota; kingdom Metazoa; phylum Chordata; order Ceratodontiformes; family Protopteridae; genus Protopterus; species Protopterus annectens. The sequence continues at coordinate 217,548,064 of NC_056744.1, read as the reverse complement.
GCCTGTGACACCCCCAGCATGTCCTCTGTTGGTCTCTTGTTGGTTCTGTAGCTAAAATTCTAAGTGCTACATACACCTTAGTCTCTACAGATACTGGATCCCATCGGTTTGCCCTTGCTGTCAGTTGAGGATGACAGAGGTTGCAGAGTTCCTGAAGTGTGTCTCTGTTCACCCTGTAGCATTCTACAATTTCACTTTATGTAGAGCATGAAAAGCTAAACAGGGTCTAAACAACTTTCTCCTCCTTGTCCGAGGTCTATCAGCAGCAGCATAGACGTGAGCCTGTTGCACACACACATACAGAAGAGCAGCAGCAGCTCCCAACATTCTTTCCACGTCGAGTAGTTTCCTCGGCTGTATTCGAATAAGTTTTGGAAGATGAGGCCAACATCTACACTTTATAGCTTGTAGGGTTTATTGAATCCAGCCTTGTATATACTATATACTGCATAAGACCTTTAAATATGGATATAACCTTAGTGATGTGACTGTAGGAGTGGGAGAACTGGCCTGTTTTAATAAGATGCACATTTTCCTACACATTATTATGCATATGCTAACCAAAACATGCCGCATATGATAAACCTGTGGTAAATTTATGTCTACCATAGTAGCATTCCAATCACCCAGACTAGCCTTAAGGGCAGTTAAAGTGGTACTTTGCTTGACCTGTACTGTTAACTTATTTCATAGGCTAGGAAAACACTGAGTTAGGAATCTAGCATTCCAGCATGTCATGTTTACTTGTTGGTGTAAATTTAGCCCTGTATTCAAATAGAGCCATTGATTTTGCAAAGAAATATAAAATAGCGAACATTTTTATCCATACCTGGATTGATGTAGATGGTACCTACATGACTGCAGGCTCATACAAAGGACAAAGCATTCTGAGTTGTAGAATTTTCTAGATTATTTAAATTCCAGCATTTTTGTTATTTAGTGTACCATGAATGCATATGCCATTTCTGTTCAATTGTTGGATGTTTTTCTATCTAAGCTGCCAGATAAACATATACAAATGTATGTATCCACTCACATTTGAACAATACGTTATAACTGGCCAGCAGTAGTCATCCCATCCAGATTCCTCATCCATAATACACCTGCTCTCATTTGTAATGGATGCATTTCAGTAGGTAGAATCAGTTCATGAGATGATTGATGTTGATTTATTGCGCCAGGACTTATTTAGACATTGTCAAAGCATGGTCTAAAAGAGATGTTATGGCAGATAGAGCTAGGACATGTTTTTGTTAGGGCTTATTCTGTAA
>NC_056744.1:217529293-217536793 GCF_019279795.1 Protopterus annectens | reverse complement strand
GGCCAGAATCAGGGCTCGCAGTACAAAGCAGAGGCCTGGGACCAGCTTGCATGTGATCTCACCAGTGCCACTACCATACCCCAGACTGGTAAATAGGTATGTCATCACCATAATGACCTGAAGTGGAGGAGAGATGTACTCTTTGACCAGTGGATTCAAGAAGCCCAAATGCAGAATGTCCCACCTGTCTGTAAGTATGCAGTCTTATGTATCTCTAGGTATGGAAAAAGTTCAACTTATGATTGTGCAGGTGTGATTAATGTGTGATGTCTCCCCATACAGCTGCTGTGGAGAGGTCCCAGAATGTGCAGGCTCATGCACAGCGACTGGCCTGGCTGCGTCGGCAGCATGGTGAGTACAGAACACCCCCTACTATTAGCAGTAAGAAATCAAAATTTTAGTAATGGTAGTACTGCTTGCATATATAATTGTGCTGCAAAAGTCAGGAATAAATGCCTGTGTAAGACTGCCAGTGTTACAATGGAGTATTCCCAGCTGTTGTGTAAGACAGAGATCAGTAGCAAACAAGGTACAATATGCAGGAGAGGAATAGTAGAATATTTATGAGTGTGTCTGAGTGAACCTGCCAAGAAAGTGCCATGTCAGGGCTACTGTAACAGTTACAAATGAAAAGTGTTCCCCTGTGCAGATCATTCAGAAATAGTAATTGTTGAGTTCTGAGTCATACACAGATATGTATGCCAAAACTAATAAAGGTGATCCAAAACACTGGTGTGTGTCATCTCACTTGTACCTGATAAACAGAAATGTGTATGTCCTGCAGAATGCATTAACTGAGGTGAAGTGATTTAGCACTACTTGTCTGCATAATTTAGAATGGGCATGTCAAATAACTGGAAAAGAGCAACAGTACATATTCCCATCAGAATGTGTTTTACTTGTTTGTCTGCCAGCATTGTCCTGTGTTAACCTTTTCATTTCAGCCGTATGTAGCTGTGAATGTACTGAGAAATATATAAGGCTAACAGGTGCAGACCTAAAACCTACACTGTGTACTCAGGAGTCTAAATTGCAGTATGTAGTTGTAAAACAGTCAAATGTACAATCCAGCTAATGTGCACGTTTCACAAACAGTGACACCAATATCTGTTGTGTATGCATAAAATGTACTGAAAATGGAAAACAAATAATGCAACATGTGATAATAAAAGTACTGTTCACAAAATATGTACTAGATAGAAATGTCACAAACAAAACATAACACCTCCTCAGTAGCTCAGTCTGATAAGAACTAGACCTGTAGCTCAATTTTGCACACACAGCATGGTTTGAATCCAGGGACCGCCACTGTCATCTCCATCTGGTTCTACAGTTTTAAACTGCAATCTGAATAGAAAGAACAATGTACTGTAACACATGCATTTTCCATACAGGGCACACAGGTAAAGCAATCTGAATAGAAATACTAGTATGATGTGTATAACTATGAAAGGTGTACAATTGGCTGTGCTGACCAGCCCCAGTCCTGAAAAATAGATGCAAGTTAGACATCCACACTCTGCAGTCCCTCAAGTGTCACGCTGTCACGGATAGTTTCCCCAGTTGACAAGAAACCTGCACACAGAGATGTCCCAGTAGATGTATGTGAAAGACACAACACACACTCCAGGGCCTGCAACTAAAACATGAATCTGAAATATGTGTAAAAACAGCAATGTAATGTGCACACAGTTCATCTGCACAGGCCCACAGGTAAGGAAATTGTTATTGAAACAGGTCTGATGTGTAAAACTAAAATAAGGATACAATTGCTCTGTTGATATCTACAGCAGTTGGTGTGCTGTAGCAGCCCCATGGCTCAGCGAGAGTATAAGTGTGGTCAGAATGTAGAGTAGTGAATAGTAGTGTACTGACCAATATACTTGATAGCAGTTGTCAATTGAATCTGTTTCCTTCCCCTACCACTCAACTTATCCAGCCATCACACTGAAACCAACATGGGTATGTTACTAAACAAACATCTACTGTTGGGACCGTTGTTCCATTTGGTTTATCATTGTTTAAACTGTGTGCATACTAATATCCCCTGTTGAATAATCATCTTATTGCCTGCCTGATGTACCACTAGCTGGGATGCTGTTGCTACCCTGAATACCATTCCATATATTATTTTGGGTTAATGGGAATATCCATGCATGCTATTTTGACTAATGTTGTAATGTGTTGTGCATAACTAACCAATATTCATTGTTAATTTCCACACCATAGCACATATGGGAAGGCAGATCCCAGTGGATCTGGCTCTACCACCCAACCTGGCCAAGGCACCAGGTCCCAGCATGTCTGGGACCCAACATAGACCTCCCTCATCTGCTGGTCCTGCACCACCCTCGGTGGAACTGCTGCAGGGGATGGGGCTCATCCCCCCCACAAGTGAGCACGGTGAAGACATTGTCACCTAGGACAATGTCTGTGGCATGGTGCGCAGTGTCCTCCAGATAGAGCTGGATGACCACCTGCACCAGGTGGAGGGCAGGCTGTCACAGGTGGCCCCTCTAGCTCAGCCCCCAGCACAGCCACCTTCGGGGCTGTGAAGGAGTAGTGGTGACTGCCATCAGGTGGGACATCAGTGCCACTACTACCATCTTGGGGGATCATGAGCCTCAGATTCCCAACAACACTCCCCTTCAAGGTGTCTACACCCCCATGTGCATGCAGAATTGGGGGACATTTGTAGGGCAGAGTGACCAAATACTGGCAAAAGCAGATGTCCCATGCTAGTATACCCCTTCCAGGAATATTTACTGCTGTAGTACACTTACCAGTTGGTGCAACAAACCATCATGATAAGGGTGTGCACACACATGCAACCACAAATTGTATGCATCTCAATCAGCATCTGCACAACTAACACATTTGTTTGATACTGCATTTGACTGCATAGGTCATATGTCACATATCAGGTATGTGTAATATTAACATATGCAGTAATGTGGTGCCATGGCATATCAGGGAAGAGGGTGCCATGTCAATAAAGGTGTGTACACCTCCCATAGCCACAGTAAGGTTTGAAGGCTGTCAGTGTAATTGTATTTTATTGGCCATACATGCACCGCTGATGATGAGATCTGTAAATCAGACATCAAAAATTCACAAATGACATCTGTCCACATATCATCCCAGGTAGTACATGTCAGACAAACACAAAGGGGCTGTGAGCAGCAGAGCAAACATAATTGACACACATATACACATTCAGCAATGGTGTGTACACCTGTGACTTATGGTGCACAGTACATGTCAGGGTGCTGAACAGGTGAACAGCAATACTGTGTATATGGTTGCAGTGTGTTCCAGGGGAAGGGGCATAACCTATTAACACAACCCATGCATCACAGAGATGTATAATGTTGGTAACAGGGATTAACTATAGCTGCATTGCATGCTGTTGAGTGTCATATGTTATGCATGTTGACAGATAGGTAATGAGAGGTCTGTGTGTAATATTTGTGCAACCTCACCTGTAAGTGTGTGTGTGTGTGTGTGTGTGTGTGTGTGTGTGTGTGTGTGTGTGTGTGTGTGTGTGCGTGTGTGTGTGCGTGTGTGTGGATTTGTGTGGGTTTGTATGTGTGTGTGTGTGTGTGTGTACGTGTGTACTGTTAAGCAATGATGTACAGGTCTTAAAGTGCATTTCTTGTTTTCCCCTCACAGGTGGCGCGGTGGGTCAGGGTCACTCCTGCAGGCAAACTGATGTTAGTGTCCATACAAACACTGATAATGATGATAGGTGTGTTGAGGCACAGGTGGGGTTGTCAGGGGCTGAAGCTGTGCCATCGTTTGACATCCCACTTTTATCCACCCCATCCCCGCACACAGTCACATTGCCTATACATGCCCCATCATCAATGGCTATAGATGAGGGACAGTTTGCAGGTGGTGGCATAGGACAGGACAGTGTGGTATCTATGGCAGGTGTGTCTGGACATAGCAGCCATAGCCAGATGTCTGGTGGGGTACCACACAGGCAGATGTACAGGGGTGCTCATAGGAGGGCTGCTAGTCATCATGCCCCTGGCAGAGGTGCCACATCTGGTGCCACCAGACGCATGTTTCAGGCCATCATGGAGGCGCAGGCACATATGAAATGGTATACTAGACAGGGTCTGAGGCTGCAGAAGGCTTCTCATTCAACTGTTATTGACAACATCCGTGATCTTGCAGGTGCCCACCGTTATTTTGCAGAGGTCATGGATAGACGGTTGGGTGAGATGGTGGGAATCATTGACCGTGGAATGTTTGTGCTTGACCATATGGTGGGAGTAGTGTGACATCCACCTGGACATAGGTCAGCAACGCCAACAGCTGGAGGTCGACATGGACATGCCAGAAGTCAGAGCAGCTCTCATAGTGGCAGTACCAGCCCCAGCACTGCAGGGGGAATGTTGTCCACACCACAACACAGCAGGCCATGTGGACATGGTCCTGGCCAGTCCCAAGAGGGACCTAGATCCAGCGGACATATGTCATCATCAGGAGGGAGAGTACCATATTGTGGCTTTTACCTGTTGGTGCCCATGGAACCCCAGGCAAGTACAGTTTTCATGCCCGTGGCTGGAGACAGTGAACTGCGGACCCTGACAGGTACCATCTGCAGCTGTCCAACAAACCCCTGTATAGGGAAGCCACATGGCAGAACTGTGTGCATGCATACACACACACATCACCAACACAGCTAGGGCAACCCCATGCCTACACACACCACATCACAACAGCCCAATTAATAATTAAACCCCCTCACACACACACACACACACACACACACACACACACACACACACACACACACACACACAATGTCAAACTTATGGCTCAGCCTAGGTCTCTCTCTGGCAAACCAACAACACACCCTGTGCATATGATGATAACATCCATAACATCAATGCAGGGAGAGGGTAATAGGGTTCTGATGCACAGGGTGACTGTATTATGGTGTACCAATGTAATGCTGTGTAACATCTTGTCAGCACTAAAGTTTAATGCTTACATGTCAGAAAGTGCAGCTGTCCAGCCATGATGCATTATAGCTGTTATTAACACTGAGTGATTGTGGTCTCCATAATATATTCCATTTGTGTTGTAAATGTCCATGTGTCAGCAGGATGTTGGTCTGATGTTATTTCCTATAAGGGGTATGGCAATGTGGGGACACCTTGACTGTGCCATACCCTGGGTACAGCTGAACACGTCACAGGTCTGTATAACAGTTATTGCATGTGCCATGTGGCTGATAGGTCTGGGGTTGTATGCAGGTGAGTGCATGGTGGCTGATGTCAGCAGCCCTTCTACAGTGGACAATGGTAAGTGTACTGGGTGGTACACACCACATGTTTGTGTATAACACACACAGAGGCATTGCTGTTGATGCAATACACAGAGAATACTGTATACATGGATGTATGTACTTGTGCAAGGGACCCATTTTAGCCTATGGAATTCCACCAAGACAGAAGAGGCACAACAACACACTGGGAAATAAGCAGTCTGCTAGTTTAATGTCATTGATGATGGTAATGGCAGGGTATATGTCCCCTTCCCCAATGTAGTGCAATCCTCAACTCGGTAAACATAGGTGTGCTGGTGTGGGTGGCACAGCTGTACCCTTTGGAGGGTGTGAGGTGCGGTAGAACCACAGATAGTGTGAATGACAACTACTTAACCTGTTAACATGAACTGTACAGTATTACAGCCAGCTAAGCAGGGGGATACACTCAACAGTAACTGCGATGATGGTGGGTGTGTCCACAAGATCCACACCCAAGTTATATATACCAACCCCAGTATTGCTGTACACCTATACAGTGGGAAGAGGGCATTTACACATGTACTATTAGTTGTGATGGAATGAATTTCCACAGGACGATACCTGTGAAATGTTAGCATTTGCCAGGCAGTTCTCAGACAGATGACCTCCTGGGGCATGTATACTCTGCAAATGGAAGTAGATCCCTTCACATACACACACTCTTACTTGGCAACACTGGGACTAGAACCCCTACCTAGGTATGTAGTGCTACTGATTTGTGTGGCCTTAATTGCACACACCACACAGCTTTTAGGATGAGGTGTGTTCCAGGTTACATGTTAAGTGAAGAACATCACTAGGCCCTGTATAGTATGGTAATGGGGGATGTACTGGTTGTTTATGAGCAATACATGGTGTGACATACTGTCATATACACATTGACAAACACATGACAGTCATACACACATCAGATAGACCTGGGCTTATCAGTGCAAACTACCTTGTCAGTGTGTCCATTCTGTTACAGATAAGTTGCACACACCACATGCATCACTGGGCTGGATAGTTTTATCATTATCTGTATGGTTGATGGTGACAGTGGTCCCCATACAGTGGAACATGGGACATGTACTGGGGGTACCATAGTGTAAAGACAGTATACCCAGCACCCACACCCCACAGTGGATATCGTATGCACTGAAACCCAAGATAATACTTTGACATGCTCACCATCGCACATTGACAAGGACTGCAATACAATCCTGTGTCTATCTCAAAAGTGCTACTACAGGGATATGTATCTAATGCACATGCCACAGGGATAGTAGGCTAATGCATTGTCATGGATCTCCTATGGTCAACAACATCACTATCCCTAATACTGTGTGGCAAGGTGTATTGTATTAGGAGAATGCGGCCTCAGAATGCTGTATCCTACAAATATACACACTTGCACACATACACACACTTGCCAGAACTCAGAGGGTATCCCATGCCTATCAACCCATTTGTACAACAGCGTTGTGCTGGTACTGCAAGCTCCAGGTAGCCAATAAGGTGAAGAGTGTAACAAGGTACATGTAATGTCCAGTACCGCAGCAGCCACATCTAACTATGGCAATGGGGGTGTGGTGGGTGTGAAGGAACTCAGGGTACTATAAACTACAGGTCTACAAACACACAGACACTGTTATTCTCAGTAATGTACATGTATACATTTGGCAGTACTGGAGTCCATTGGTGCAGGTGTTCATATTTATTTACCAGGATATTGTCCATGGAGAGATGGGAAGTGTAGAGGATGGGTGTACAGTAGTATCATGCCACCTGCCATTTGCCAGCAGGCCACCTATCAACAGATACCATGGGGGTGATCCTCAGGGTGAGAGTTACATGCATCATCCAATCATCTGGTTACCTATTGCAGAGGACCAGTGAGGTACTCCAGTTGACATGTATGCAACATGTATTACATAACATGATCAGTGTCTGTATTGGAGACCTGCACCCAATCATGTTCTGTTGACTGTGGTAGTGTAGTTGAGGTATCTATGGCATGTGGTGCGTACATAATGTGGTTTCCTAGCTGTGGCATTCGTAACACAGCTGGGCAGACATGTCAGTGTCACTCAAGCATGGATTGCCTGTAAGCAGCCAAGATGGAGTCCCAACATCTGCACATCTGTACAGAGGACAGACAGACATCAGCTAACCAACTGGTTATGCAGTAGGATGAC